>NC_081428.1:77946703-78219478 GCF_949786415.1 Peromyscus eremicus | reverse complement strand
TGCAGAAAGCGATGACCAGCGAGGCACGTAAAGCGGGCTGTGTTTAGGGTCAAGCCACCATCCGTGTCTTCCAAACAAGTTCCCTTTCAAATTCTTATGCACTCAAGCAGAATTTCTCAGAACCTCCTGACCCTAGGCACTGAAGATAGACAATGTGGACCGGGGGGGGGGGGGGGGGGGGGGGGGGGGGGGGGGGCTCACAGCGGGACAGCCGGCAAGGGAGTGCTTGTGCAGAAAGCTAGCGCCACCTGGAGCCAAAAGATGGCCAAGGCGGGGTAGCCAGCCACGCTCCTGTAAGTACCCCTCACTGAATATGCCTACAGGTGGCCGCAATTACTCATTGGTTCACGGAACTAATTTGGAATGAAATTGGCCCATTGCTGGTGTGCTAGGTGAGGTATACAGACTTTTGTTTATGTCTCCTCAGGAAATGTCACGCAGCAGCTGGCAGTTGGAACCAGATCAGCTGGGTGGAGGGAGAAGGGAAGAAGAGTGGGTGGGTGGGAGGGGCCAGATTGCACCCTGACAGGCAAAGACAGGAAAAGGGACCATGCATCAGCCACCAGACGGCAAACTCCCAGCTCCTTCCTTACCACACCTCTCCAAGATGAAGGCCTGCTGAGCTTTTTTTTTTCCTGCCAGAGAATGCCCTTCTGGATGAATGGTCTAGACCAGTTACATTCAAGGCTGGTCCTGAGCTTGTCTCAGCTTGTATGCACCTATGGGCCTATCAGCTCCTTCTTTTAAGTTGATCATCCAAAATCCAGAAACAGGGCTGATCCTGCACCACCACAAATATGTAAGGCCAGCATCCCTCCAAGGGAGAATGGACTTTGGTTTCTAGATCCCCTTCCCTCTGCTGGGAAGCCTGACTCGGGGGGGGGGGGGTGCACATTCACTTTTAATAAGACTTATTTGCTGTGACTGTGACTTATTTTCTGCCTTTTAATTCTTTTGTTGAGCAGTTTTATTTAACAATGTGTATGAAAGTATGTGTGCTGCTTGTGTGCCTGGTGCCCTCAGAGGCCAGAAGAAGGCACTGGAACTCCCCCGGAACAGGAGTGACTGAAAGTTGCGAGCCACCATGTGAGCGTTGGGAACAGAACCCAACACCCCTGCCAGAGCAGCCAGTGCTCTTAACAGCTGAGCCACCTCTCCAACCTTTTGATTCTTTTAATTAATTGTAATCCTTTTGATTCTTTCATCAATGGAAAAAATGAACCTGATCCAAGATCCCTAATGGTAACAAGGGGACTTCAGAAAGTTCAACCCCTGAACTCCTGTGCCCCTGCCTTTCACTTCCAAGCATAAATCTTGAGCCCAAGGTACTTCAGTCCTTTTCAGGTGTATCTTTGTGTGGGTGGTGGATGGGTAGGGTGTTTTTCTTTTCTTTCTTTTCTTTTCTTGATGGCACTAGGGATTGAACCCAGTGAGTTGTGCCTGCCTGCCAGGCAATCACTCTGCCTCTGAGCTGTATCTCTAACCTTCCTTTTAAAAGAAAGTGGCACAGACTTCCTGGCTCGGGAAGCTACACGTCCCTGAAAGCCGTTTGCTTGGACTGACTCCGCACCCTTCCGAGAGGCCCTTTCCCTTCCCCAAGCCCTTCTCCCGCCCTCTGGTATCACAGGCATCCTGGGTCTCTCATGCACAGCAGCTAGGAGGCCGCTGTCAGTGGCCCAAGGACTCCAGCCTCCTGCAGTGGGGACCTACCTGTGATGGCTTCACGAAGTCAGCCACATCCCATAGCCGGTTCTCCAGTTCCTTAATCTGGGTTACGGAAACCCCTTTGAGTTTAGTGATGACAGAAATGTGGGGGTCCACGTCCCATTCCTGGTAGCCTTTTTTGGCCACGAGGGCCCACCTAGGGAGAAGGTGATGGACCGTGTAATGCGAGGAGATGAGGAGTGAAGAAGCCTATAACTCGAGGCTGTCTTAGTATACTCCAGAGGCTCCTTAGATCAGCGTGGAGGGCCTCAACCTTCTGTCCGTCTGCACCTCTTGCTCTAGACCCCTGAGCAGGTGGAGCCTCAGATGGAGCTGTCCACCATGGCCACTTTTCACATGCCAGTGCCTCCCATACACTCAGCAAACCCTGCTCCCTCCTTCAAGACACTTCAGACATGCAGCTAGTGGTCTCTCTGGGAGCCTTAGTGCTCCGTTGCTCACAGACGCCAAGATTTACTGCCTCCCGCCCCACCAGGGTGTCTCTGGGCAGGAGTACTGCAGATGTACACAGAGAGCAAGGTGTGCCTGGGAGCAATGTCCTTATGTGAGCACATGGCTGCTGCTGTCTTCTGAGTGGACTAAAATCCTCCTACTGACCACCTCTCACCACCCCCAGCCCACTCTCCCGCCAGCTTCTAGCCCTCAGCCAGCGAGGCCCACAGCATTCTGTGCAGCTGGCCTGATAAGACAGCTCTTACCCTATCACGTAGGCCACCACTCCCAGCTGCAGCAGCCTCTGAGAGACACCCACCCGGCAGTTTCTGGTCATCACATACTTCTCTGTCTTGTAATCCAGAAACCCCCAGCCCATGAGTGCTGCCGCCGCGGCAGAAGCCATGTTCCCCGTTCCTGCTGGTCACTAGTGCGTGAGTCAGCAGGCAGCTTCAGCCGCAGCTGAACAGGAGGCAGAACAGCCATGCATGGGATCCAGGCCAGCATTAAAGGGACATCTCCATTCAGCAGGATCTGGCTCCTGGCTCACTCCCAAACCCCAGCTGATCTAGGCCTCCCACCCCATCCAAAGTCCTTGGGTTGGACCCTATGCATACAGAGAGGAGTAATCCTGTCCCTGCCCATCCACGTCACCTCTTTATAGGGTGGACAGTGACCAATGTGAGGTAACAGAAGCCCAGAGGAGGGCTCTGAGCCCAAACTTGTATATTCTAAAGTGCAACCAGTCAAGTTAGGTTTGAGATGTCCCCGCTGGAGCAGCAGCATAGCAAAGACTAGTTGAGAGGAAACTGAGACCCTCAGGCAGGACAGCACAGTTGTGGCTTCAGAGAATAACCTTTGCTAGACTCTAACAGGGTCCTTAGGTCTTCCCTGGAGCCGCCTCCTGCCCCAAAATACAAACTGTGGAGTCAGACTGGAAAAGTCCGTGACAGGAACATGGAGGAGATAACTACCCCTGTGCATGGCAGCAGTAGGTGCGGTAGCCAGCCCTGGTGAAGAGCGTGCCAAGGTCGTGGTGCTTCTGCAGCCCCAAACAACACCCGGTTCCCCGGGAGACCGTGGGGTGGGAGGGCAGCACCATTACTGGCCTCAGTGACCACCTGTTGCCCGCAAATCAAATTCGATTGGTCAATGAAGTCAGAGGGACCGCCCATCCCTGGGAAGCGCTCCAGGCAGTGAGCTGTGCCCCCACTGGAAGGTGAGGGTAAACATGAATGGTCCCTGCAAGGAGTCTACGGAGAATGAAAATCAAGACAGAGAAACAGCAGCCACCGCGCGTCAGGCAGAGGCCCTGGAGGCCGAGAACTTCCGGACCGAAGATTCACACTTTGCTCTGGAAACAGAAGGTGCCTCATCCTCCGCGTGGGGTCCTGGTTGGACTCCTCCGGCAGGCGGTGATGTCCGGCTGGCACAGGACCGCGCCCTTCAGTGGGGCTGCACCCCATTGTCAGCATCAAGTCCCTTACCCTCCTGGAGGCATGAGGAGGCCCAACGCTTAGATCTGTCTTGCGTAATAACCTGTAGATGAAACACCCTGACAGTGGTGTTCCACCTGGAAGGGTTCAGGGCCGGGTGTTCCAACCTATAGGAAAAAACTTAGCTAATGGATGTATTGAATTTAGAACTGTTTAGAATTATTTTAAAATTAATTTAGAATTATTAAACACCATAAGGTATTTGTAGACATTATGACCTGTGGGCTGAGAATATAGCTCTTGCCTAGCATGCTTGAAGCCTTGGGTTCAAGGCTCTCCTCCGCTAGCAAGCTGGAGACCAACTTTGTGGGAGAAAATGTGATCTGTGATGCTTGGACACGATGCGGTGGGGCCAGCATACCCTTTAACGTTAGGCAAGTGCTCCCATTGGTTCTGACTAGCCCTGCGACAGAGAAAGGTCCTCCTGTGGATTACGAGCTAGTAGCTGCTGGCGCTGGAGGAATCCTGGCGGCAGGGCAGGAAGGGGTGGGGCTGAGCCGATGGAGAGCTCCTCCTTTGTCCCTGTCTACTGTTAGGCACCCAGGGGCTTGGAGAGCCCGTCCTGCCTACCCTCTATCTGGAGTCTTGCCAGGCCCGCAGTGTCGTACCAGCTTCTTGTCTTCTGCGCCAGGGGAGTGCCTCCGAATTGAACCTTCGACACCGGGGCCTGGGGCCTCAGGTATCTGTCGGGGGACGCTGGAACCAGGCTGGGCAGGAAGGATGTGGGAGACAGTGGCCATCTTGTCCTTGAGTCCATCTCACAAACTCACAGCCTTCCCCTGGGCCTTGCCTGTCCAGTCTCCCATGCTTGAGATGAGGCTGTGACAGGATGAGGGTTCCAGGAAATGAGCTCTGATTGGCACTTAGAGGGAGAAGCAGATGTTCCCTGGAGAAGATGGGAGCCCTGGCCAGCTGCATCTGGGAAGGACCAGACCCCTCAGGGCCCTGTGTCCCTCTGCCCCTTGTACCTCTCTGCTCTGTTCCAGGGGGCCTGGGCTCTGGCTTCCACGTTGACCTCTAATCTCTACATCAAGCGTCTGGATCTTCGGGACAATGGGCTCTGTGGGGCTGGGGCAGAGGCTCTGGCCCATGTCCTGTGTAAGAACAGCATTATCTCTGGTAGGTGGATGCTGAGTTTCTGAGTCTGAGCAGCAAGCACGCTTGGGGCCCCTTTCCTCAGGGAAGAGGCTCCCTCACTAGGCCTTCTTACTGCGGGTGTTGCTAGGAGATGAGGGTCCTCATCACAGGGGGAGGCGTGTGCGGTGACTTTCTGGGAGTTTCTTCATTGGTGCAGCCAATGCTGCTCTTTCCTGACCCATCTCACGGTTATCACTCCCCTGGTGAGCACGCCAGCCGAGCACAGGGTAGACGCCCCGTACCTGAGTGCAGGATGAGAGAGGCACAGAGAAGTCTCCGAAGACTGAGAACTGGAAGGGCAAGGTGGGGGTGGGGAGGGGCTGCTTGCAGATGAGAGTCTGGCAATGAAGCTGACCCAGGCAAGCAGCGTGGCCATGTTTTCCTCAGTAAAATGACCACAGCAGCACCGCTTAGCTCTCTGGGCTGTGGCCAACATCAACGGGTGACAGAAGTGAACCCGAGTGGACGTCTGAGCTCACACTGACATGTGTGCTTCTCCCTAGAGTGGGACAGACAGGCTTCTGTGGGAGGTGATGTTGTTACAAGACAGCAACCATCAACAGGGTGGCTGGCCCTCTCCCACAGCGTTCTTCACAGACAGGCAGTCATGGCATGGGGAGACCAGAGACCCAAGGTGACCCAGCCAATAGGCGGCAAAGCTGCCACCATGCCACCCTAGATAATCAGATTGCAAAGCCCCTCCCTTGGCCTCAGGCATGGAGGTTTACGGGATGCAGGGAGTGCCAGAGGGTGGTGCCTGGCTGTGGTTCCCACTGACCAAGCAGTGGTGCTGCCCTCAGATGTGGACCTGTCAGAGAACCAGATTGGAGCTGCAGGGCTCCAGGCTCTCTGTGCCGCCCTTGCCTTAAACCCAGCTGTGCAGAAGATGCGACTGGGAGGGAACAGGCTGGAGGAAAAGGCCGCCCAGCACCTGGCTGCTCTTCTGCTGCTTCCCACAGGCCTGAAGTCCCTAGACCTCAGCTATAATGAGCTCAATGACCTGGCAGGTAATACTGGGTCTGGGCAGTCATGGGTCATGAGTGCCCACTGGTGGCAGGGGAGAGGGATGGGCAGGGCCACACCCAGCTTCTGCCAGAAATAGCCCTGTGCTGGTGTCTGTTCACCATCCCTCTCTTGGTTATTCTTCCCCTTCAACCACACAGAATTCTTAATTCCAGGCTGTGGGAATCTACCTACCAACAAAGCAAAGTTCCTGACTTCAGGAAACATACACTGACAAGACCATTCTCAGCAGTTGGTGGCCTTCCACAAGAAACAACGTATGGCTCTGGGAAAGGATGGACCACCCACTACAGAGGGGTGGATGTTTAAACGGAGCATGTGTGGGTGTGTGGGGTGCAAAGGAGTCAGCCATGGCAAGAGCGTGCTAACGGACCGTGGGCACGCAGGCTTGTTTCCTAGATTGGTGGAGACTGGTGTGGTTGGGTGGGCGATCCGGGGATGAATGACCAGGCTGTGGTTTGGAAAGCAAGCGAGTTTGTGTGGCCTGCAGACCACAGCTGAAAGAATGAAGGTTTCACCCAAGTGCTTTTGTGAAAGGCTTGCGATATAGCTCAATGGTAGGGTGCTGGTCTCGTGCGTGTGAGATCTTGGGTTCAGTCACCAGTGCTGTGGAGGTGGGGCATGCTAAGAGCTGTGAAGGACAGGGATCGGCTACTTGACCCAGTCACGGTCTCACCGGGGCCTTTGCATGGGCCGTACGCTTTGCCAGGAATATGAATACCCACCTATGCCATCTCCAAACGTGCCAATCAGTTACACAGACTGAAGCTAGGTATACCTATAGACTCGACTACTTAGAAGATCAGTTGAGCCTAGAAACTTGGGGGCAGCGTGGCTGCATGGAAGGGTCACCTGGGCTGCACGTTAGGAGTTTCTGTCCCCTGGAATGGCTGAAGCAGATTCTTCTCTTTAAACATTTATGTAAATGTGTGTCACACATGTGTGAGTGCCTGTGTAGTCTAGAAGAGGACATCCCACATCCGAAACTACTGGGGTCCAGCCTCTTTAGTTTCCTGCTCAGGGGTCCAGAAGAGCTGCTACTAACAGCGCCAATAAATGAGGGAAAAGAATCTAAGTACACGGAGCTCTTTGGTCCGTCCACTTTATTCCTCTGAGATAAAATTCTATCTCCACAGCTTCAATTCTGTTCTCATGCTCAGCCCCTCTCTGTCCCCTCTCCTCTCATTGTTCTGGTTCTATCTAAGCTCTTTCCATCTCGCTCTCCTCTTCATCCTCTTTTCTCTGTCCATTTTTGTTCCTTCCTCCCACACTCTTGTGATCGGCTCTGTACACCTACAATCTGCAAAACTCTGCCCTGCTTTCTGGTCAGGCGGGGCCACTCTGCTCCGAGCTAGGAAACCTGCCTCATGGCTTCACTGTACTGAGTCAATCACTCTGGAATGCCACTTGGGCTGTGAGAGAAAGGAGGGTCCGTGCTTCATTTGCAATAGAAACAAAGCTATGCATCTAATTTCTGCCTGTCTCTTAGGCCTAGGGGACAGGCGGTGTCTCCGTAAGGGTGTTTACCTTAATTCAGATCAGAGGTTGGTCTGAAAAGCTTATTCTGTCTGCCGTTTTAGCCTAGGGTGCTTGAGAGGTATTTCAGATAAATACATTGTGAGTATGAGAACACACATGAAATTCACAGCAGGAAACAGCTGATATATTAAGAACCAAATAACACCAAATACTCCTTGAGATTTGGGTTCCTCTGGAAGAATTCCTTGATTCTTCCAAGTATAGCTTTACCCTATACAGCTGAATTTCTACTTCATATTCCTGTCGCTCATAGCAATCCCATCCTCTGCAGTAGGAGTTACAGATGGCTGTGAGCCACCCAATATCAGTGCTGGGAACTGAACTCAGGTCCTCTGGAAGAGCAGCTGGTTCACTTAGCTGCTCAGACACTTCTCCAGCACCTGACACAAATTCTTAGATGCCCATGTATCTGCATTGTAGCGGACATTGTAGTTGTCTCAGGACAATTGAATAATCAGGAGTTTTGGAATTTCTGGTCGGTCCCAAGCTGCTCAGATAATTGCGTGCAGTGGCACTAACCTCAGCTCTGGAGTTTAACTGCTGAAGTCAATTGTTTTCTAAGAAAATTACTGTGGGAAGTCAGTGGAACTAAAGGAGAGGCTCATCTCAGACTCTGACACACTGTAGCAGTCTCTGCAACTTGAGAACTTAGGAGCCAGCTTGCTGTCATGTAACTAATACCTCCAATAACTGTCTCACAAAGGGAAACAATGCATCTGAGTTTATAGTTTACTGTAACGAATACCTCTGATAACCATCTCACAAAGGGAAACAATCCATTTGAATTCATAGTTTGGAGATTCCAACCTTTAGTGGATTGGGCCTGTGGCTGAGCAAGCATTAGAAAAAAGTCACTCAACTCATGGTCTGAAAGAAAGAGGTAAAAGAAAGAGACTGGAGTCATACAGTTCCCTCAAGGAAACCCCAAGTGGCCTAAGACCTTTAGATAATGTCATCTGCCACATCCCAGTCTTGGCGACCAAGCTTCTTAGAGTAGACTTTATTTTATTTTGTATGTATGAGTGTTTGCCTGCATGCATGTCTGTGTACTACATGTGTGAGTGCCCAGAGGACAGAAGACAGATAGCATCAGATCCACAAAACTGGAGTTACAGTCGGCTGTGGGATGCCATGTGGATGCTGGGAGCCAATCTGGATCCTCTACCAGAGCAGCCAGGGCTAAGTCATCTCTCCAGCCCGAGGGACCAAGCCTTTAAAGCAGCGAGGACCTTAGGGGTGGGTTATCATAGAAGTCATATACTACAGCAGACAAGTGACAAAGAGGCGGTAGGGCTAGGGGGATCTGAAGCCCTATGAGGATATGTGGGGGGGGGATGGGAAGGGAGGAAGGGCAGAGTCAGTCTGTTTTGTTTCTCCAAGAGGGGACTGCAGGATATGCAGGGGTGAAGGGCTTGAATCTCAGTCATGCATGATCTATGACGGTGGAGAGCCTGCCTGCAGGTCTGTGCCTCACAGGATGGTCGAGTCACAGAAGTAGAAGAGTGCGCCTCACCCTCCAGCTCTTCAGCAGGGACGGGAGGACACCTGCTGTCCTCTCCCAGATTTAGCAGTGTCCAGGAGAAGTGGGGGGATCCTGCATCTGAGAACCTAGAGGTATCAGATCCTGCCCTGGATGAGACAGTGCCCAGAACCTTAGCTGTGGCACAGGATACTCTCCAAGGTACTAATATGCCTGCTGCTGCAGGTGCTAGCCAAGCAGGTGCCTGGGAGCACTCAGGCTTCACGTGCATGTTCACGCGCGCGCGCGCGCGCGCACACACACACACACACACACACACACACTCACATACGTGCGTGCGCGCCACAACCACCATGTATTTCCTTGGTTTGGTTTTTGAGACCAGGTCTCATTATGCAGCCCAGGGTGGCTTGGAATTCACTAGTGTTCGGACTAGCCTTGAACTAAGGATCCTCCTGCCTCAGTGTCCTCCATGCTGGGGTTATGGGAGTGGACCACCACACCTAGACCCTGTGAGCACTTCAAACCAGCTTTTTTGCTCCAGCCACCAAGATAATGAGAAGAGGCCAAATTTGGATCCTTGAGGGATTCCAGTCCAGGCACAGAGATCAACCAGGCAGGGTCCGGAGGCTGTAAGGGGTCACAAGGCTAGAACAGTACGGGAAGGTGGAAGGACAGTGAATACGTGCTCTGAGGGGCCCACGCAGGCTGGAGAGACAGGTGTGGTTTCCTGAGTCTGCACACCCAGCTAATGAGGCTGAGACGCAGTTGGCCGGTGGATAAGGGGTACCATGGAGAACCGCACTGGGATGCGGGTGGAGCTGGGGCTGTGGAGAACTGGGAGGGGTCACACCCATCAGTGCTAACAGAATGGAGAGCTGGCTGCAGGGTGTGCCCCGCCCACTGGACATGCTAGGTATTGTCAGAGTTCCACCCACTTCCTTCTGCTACCGCTCCTCCTCTTTTCCACCACAGCTACGCCAGACTTGGAGGGCTCTGTCTCTGCCGGTGCCCACCAGCCAATGGGAACCTTGCCGGAGTGCTCAGCCAGCCTCAGTTCTTACAGCAGCTCCTGCGAACCCAGCTTGGCACTCAAGGACTCCCAAGTGCCCTTACTTCCTAGTCACTGCATCTACTTTCTCCTGCCTCTCCTCCAGCTCCAGCACCAACCCAGCTTCACTGTGCATCTCTGTTGTCCATTGTGTGTGCATCTCTGTTGTCCACTGTGTGTGCATCTCTGTTGTCCATCGAGTGTGCATCTCTGTTGTCCATCAAGTGTGCATCTCTGTTGTCCATCGAGTGTGCATCTCTGTTGTCTATTGTGTGTGCATCTCTGTTGTCCACTGTGTGTGCATCTCTGTTGTCCATCGAGTGTGCATCTCTGTTGTCCACTGTGTGTGCATCTCTGTTGTCCATCGAGTGTGCATCTCTGTTGTCCACTGTGTGTGCATCTCTGTTGTCCACTGTGTGTGCATCTCTGTTGTCCATCGAGTGTGCATCTCTGTTGTCCATCGAGTGTACATCTCTGTTGTCCATCGAGTGTGCATCTCTGTTGTCCATCGAGTGTGCATCTCTGTTGTCCATCGAGTGTGCATCTCTGTTGTCCATCGAGTGTGCATCTCTGTTGTCCATCAAGTGTGCATCTCTGTTGTCCATCGAGTGTGCATCTCTGTTGTCTATTGTGTGTGCATCTCTGTTGTCCACTGTGTGTGCATCTCTGTTGTCCATCGAGTGTGCATCTCTGTTGTCCACTGTGTGTGCATCTCTGTTGTCCATCGAGTGTGCATCTCTGTTGTCCACTGTGTGTGCATCTCTGTTGTCCACTGTGTGTGCATCTCTGTTGTCCATCGAGTGTGCATCTCTGTTGTCCATCGAGTGTACATCTCTGTTGTCCATCGAGTGTGCATCTCTGTTGTCCATCGAGTGTGCATCTCTGTTGTCCATCGAGTGTGCATCTCTGTTGTCCATCGAGTGTGCATACATGTGGATTCCTCAATTCTAGGTTATCTGCTCTGTCCTTACTTCCAGACCCCACCAACACTACCACTGCTTCTCTACCCCTTTTGTCTGTAGATTAGAATAGTTGGGATCTCATTACTTTGACTTCATATCTTCCCAATTGCATGTGATTCCTTGCTGGGCATGGTGGCTCTTGTCTGTGTTGTCAACACAATGGAGGTGACAAGAAGATGATCTGGAGTTCAAGGCCAGTCTGGGTGACAGAGTGAGTTCTAGACCTGTCTGTGTTGTAGGACAAGACCCTGTTCCAGTGTACACACACACACACACACACACACACACACACACACACACACGTTTCTTGCAGGTAATCCAGGCATACACTGAATTTTGTGACCCTCCTACCCAACAGAAGTTCTGACACATGGTGAGCATCAGGTCATTTTTTTGAACATAGCATTTTATTTTGCCATAAAAATCTCTTTGTGCTCCTCAGGAGAGATACTTGGACCTGCCTTGGCAGAAAACACCAGACTCACGGAGCTTAACCTCAGTTGGAATCACCTTCGAGGCCCAGGAGCCATTGCCTTTGCCAAGGGTCTGGAGGTATGAGACAGCTGCCCGCTCAGTCCCCAGAGCCCGCCCGGCCTTCGGGAAGTGGTCCCTGAGCCGTCCTTAACGATACAGCTCTTCAGACGTGAACGGTGGTCCTTTACAGCACGGCTTTCATGGTGATCTTGGACGGCCTGTTTTCCTGCCCCCATTAAGTGACAATGCACTGAGTCTCATGTCATTTCATGACTAGATAAATGTCAGCTGCCTCCTCCAGACATCAGCTGGTGGGGGACATCTGTGCACTCTGGTGACATTATTAACACAGAGATGCTCTTCCTGGTGCTGGCACACTCTCCCCGTTCATGCTTCCCTGAAAGTTCGCAGACCCGGGAAATGCATTTTTCAAGCCCTTCCAGGGTATTTTGGGCATCTTCATTGTCCACAGTGACAGTGACCTTGGAAATGACAGGCACCGCCATGCCCTCTTACAGGGCTGACTGCAGTTGGTGGGTGGGGGTAGTCCTGACCCAGAAAGGGTCAGGTTAGAGCACTCACCCTCCCCTGATCACAGTCTCTTGGGCAGGCTTCATACAGCACCCTGCCACCAGGTCACTGGGCCCATGCAGTTTCTCTGTGCCCCAGTTTACCTGCCTTGGGAATTTCCCCATAGGTGTGGATTGATCATCTCTGAGATTGTCCTTAGCTCTACCCATCATCCTCTGCTGCTCTTCAAGTTGTCTGGCCCTAGTGGTCACTGCTGCCTGAGAACTCATGCTAACTTTGTCCCAGGACCTCTGTCTTTCGTCATTGCTCAGGCTCTCCTGGGCTCTGAGGCTGTAGCCCTGGAACTGTGCCCTTCTGCACCATCAGATGTGAACTCACGGCTTTGATCTCTGTGTCCTAGGCAAATATATTCTTGAAAGTCCTAGACATCTCTCACAATGGCTTTGGAGACTCCGGAGCCTCTGCAATAGGTGAGGCCCTCAAGGCCAACAACGTGTTGGAAGAACTAAACATGAGGTGAGAAACGAGGGTGCTGCTCTCGGGGTCACACAGTGATCTAGATGCCGTTCATGCTGCTCCTACTGTGTGGCTTGAGTCTCAGTCCTACAACTCTGTCCTCATTCAGGCTGCTGCTGGGGGCTGGGCTGTGGCTAAGCTGGTGGAATGCTTGTCCAGCATGCCGGAAGGCTGTGGTAAATCAGGAGTGCTGTCTTACGGTTCACTTCTGTGGCTGTGACGAACACAGTCTCTGCAGCTTACAGAGCAGTTAGGTGTCAGCATTTCAGGGGACTCCGTCACACGCACAGTCAAGAGCTGGGAGCAGAGCATTTTCCACACTGCTGTCTTCACAGCTTCTCCCATTTTACAGTTTACCTGTGGTGCCACCCACATCCAGGTTACTTCCTGCATCAAGTAACAATCAAGACAACCCCCAAAGACATGCTGTAGGCCAACCTGATCTAGATAATTCCTACTCACTGAGACTCTCTTCCAGGTAATTCTAGATTGTGCCAAACTGACAATAAAAACTGGCCAGCACACCCATCCTTCGTTAACTTGACACACAAACACTTTAAGCTGTAATTTCCCATCCTTGGTCCCCCAAGGCCTCATGTTTATTTTACAATGTAAAATATAGTCCTTCAAAATTCCAACACTTGCCGGGCGGTGGTGGCGAACACCTTTAACCCCCGCACTCGGGAGGCAGAGCCAGGAGGATCTCTGTGAGTTCGAGGCCAGCCTGGTCTACAGAGCGAGTTCCTAGACAGGCACCAAAAACTACACAGAGAAACCCTGTCTAAAAAAAAAAAAAAAAAAAAAAAAAAAATCCAACACTTCAGGTTGCTGGAGAGAGGCCTCAGTGGTTAAGAGCATATGTTGCTCTTGCAGAGGATCCAGATTTGTTTCCCAGCACCCACATGGTAGCTCACAATAATCCATAATTCTAGTTCCAGAGGATCTGATGCCCTCTTCTGATCTCCATGGGCACCAGGCACACACGTGGTGCGCATGTATATATATGCAGGCAAAATGCTCATATACATAGTTTTTAAAAATTCCAACACTTTAAACATCTAAGATCTCTTTGAAAGTCCAAAGTCACAGCCAGGTGGTGGTAGCACATGCTTTTAACCCCAGCACTCAGGAGGCCGAGGCAGGCAGATCTCTGAGTTTGAAGCCAACCTGGTCTACAAATGAGTTTTAGGACAGCCAAAGCTACAGAGAGAAATCCTGTCTCAAAAACAAAACAAAACAAACAAACAAACAAAAACCCCAAAATACTAACAAAACAACAACAAAACGAAACAAACAAAAAAGTCCAAAGTCTCCTTACAAACACAGTCTCTTGGATATTCAAAACATGTACTGCTCTTTCAGAGGACCCAGGTTTGGTTCTCAGCACACACATCAGATGGCTCATAACTGTCTACAACTCCAGCTTCAGGGGCACCGGGTGGCTTCTTTCTGAACTCCTCAAGTACTTGCACTCAAAAGTAATTTTAAAAAAGACTTTAAAAGTCCAGAGTCTGTTACTAGAGTCTTATCAAATCAAAAGCAGGCTACATATGTAAACATTCTTATTCCAAGTGGGAAGTGCTGGGGAAGTAGAGACAATCACACCTGAGCAAAAGTAAAATGTGGCAGTGTGAATCCAAGCTGTAGCCATGTCCGCCATCTGAGACACATCGTCTCCGGGCCCCATCTCTGCACCCTACCACCTGAAGTACGCAGCTGTCTTCCTAGACTCCACAGCACACCCGCGTCTCGGACATCCCAGTCCTGACATTCCAAATATCTGGGGTCTCCATGGCAACTGAGGCCTCCCTTCATCAGTGGCACCTTCGGGCCTCCCCTCACATGACCAGGAGCGTGCCCCAGCTGCTCTCCATGGCCTCCTCAGCCATCTGTCGTCCAGGCTTTCAGAGCCAGTTCTGCATGGGCTCCACACTGCCAGGTTCTGCCCTCTTCATCCACATGAGACATAGTCTGGTCTCCTTGGATTAGCTTCTGGTGCCGACCCTGGGGGACACTTCCCTTTTGTCCCTGAGATGCATAGGTCTCACCTCAGTGGTGCTGATCTATTATAATCACAGCTGATTCTTCAGCCCCAGCTGATCAGCACACATGGGTTTTTAGCCAAAATAGTCCAGTTAATGATAAAGTCTTTGCTCCTTTCTGAAATGTGATCTGGGGCTTCACTGCTGCTGGCATTGTAGCATTACTGCCTTTCAAAGCATCCTCAAGAACTATCTGGAAAGCTCTGGCCATAGCACTCAACGGCTTTTCCAGTCTGAAATTGCAATGTTTTCTATACCTGTCAACCAGCACTTAGGAGGTAGAGGCGGGAAAAATCAAAAGTTCAAGGTCATCCTCAGCTATATAAGAGTTACAGGCTTGACTGGAATGCATACAACTGCCTTTTTTTTCTTTTTCTTTTGAGACAGGGTTTTTCCATGTAGCCCTGGCTATCCTAGAACTCTCTCTCTCTCTGTAGACCAGGCTAGCCTTGAATTTAGAGATCCACCTGACTCTGCCTCCTAAGTGCTGGGATTAAAGGCGTGCGCCACCACCACCCAGCAGACTCTATCTTAAAAAGGGGAGGGGGCTGGAGAGATGGCTCAGAGGTTAAGAGCCCTGGCTGCTCTTCCAGAGTTCCTGAGTTCAATTCCCAGCACCCACATGGTGGCTCACAACCATCCGTAATGAGATATGATGCCCTCTTCTGTCCTTCAGGGATACATGCAGGCAGAACATTGTATACGTAATAAATAAATAAACCTTAAAAAAAAGAAGAGGAAGTCAGCATTAGGTGTGCAGGTTTGGCTTCAGAGATGGCGGTTTGGAGGGGAGGAAGGAGCGGGCTCCAGGGCAGACGTGGTGGTGGTAATGGGTATGTGTTGTCAGTGGGCACAAGACACACGGGAGCATCTTCCGAGCTTAAAGAGCCCAGGAGCCGGCACCCCCTCATCTCCACGGGGTGGGGGGCACTTCAAGTGTGCCTGCCACCCATGAGACAGCAGCATACCCATGTTTTAGACATTGGCTGGGGCCTGGGCATGAGTGGGGGGCTGTGCTGAGAAAAGCCCAATCTGCCAGACGCAACTCCGGACCGAGCCCTGCAAACTGGAGAGCTGTAATACAGATGTCATTTTCTTATTAACATCGTTAGTGGGGTTAGATGTGACGGGTCCACACATGCCTGCAGAGTGTGCTGACCCGGTTAGCCTCCATTCATTTATTTGTTTTCACTTTTCTCCTCTTCATATGCTTCCTGATCGCTGATAACTGCTAGTATATTTTCTAGGCTGTTGTTGTTAGTGTTTGTGTAGGAGAGAAAGCTTGTTCTCGGGCATTCTGTCTGGTTTATTTTGCCTAACATAATCCCTCCTGTTCCACCCATTTGCTTCAAACGACACGGTGCTTCCTTCTATTGTAGATACACACTGCCTTTGACCTATCCATCCATGTATCAGTGGGTACCTAGGCTGATTAACTATGATCCGTATGTCTCTCTTGTTGCAGAAACAACCGAATCTCCGTGACAGGGGCCCTGAGCCTGGGACTGGGTCTGCAAGTCAACCAGACACTGCGGATTCTTATTGTAAGTTCGAGCCTGGCTGGGGAGGCTCCAGCACAGACTGGTCCTGGATCTCTTCATACAGCCCTTTCTCCCGCCAGCCCCAGACAGCACAATGGGCATCTCATCATCTTCGCCTCTTGTGACCGCTTCCCACCTCTGACTCTTCCTCTCCACCCTTTCCCAGTGGCTGTGACAACTCCTTGCTGTCCTTTCTCCTGCTTACAGGAGTTCCACTGTGGGAGAACAGCCAGCTCATCCCCAGTTTCCTTCTGTCTTCTCCCCTGGACTTCCGCTGTCCCCAGGGTCAACTCAGGGGTACTGACTGGCCACGGTTTAGACACGCCTGAGGTTTTTTTGTGTCCAGAGGGTCATTTCCTCAGGTTTGGGGGGGGGGCGCACAAGACGGGGTGCCAGCAAAGGCAAAGGGGAAGGAGCCAGTGAGGTGAGCAGGTCTCAGCTGTACCAACACCGTACAGGGAGTGGGGTGGGGAATGCGGGTGTATCTCCAACTTTGGGGATGGAGTGTACCTGGCTCTGCCTGGCCCTTAGCTTCCCACTCATTAGCAATCTCCTGTGACAGAGGAACCAAAACCTATTTCAAGCTTGAGTCCACGTTTCCAGCCACCTGTTAGACTATCTCCAAGTCACAGTGAGTCTCAGAATCCCACCTGGATGAACTACCCGCTTCTTAGGGGATGGGGGGCCCCCGCAGCTCCCCTTCTCACCTCCACACCTGCAGAGCTCCCTGCTGAGTCCTCCCTCTTCTTGTTTCTTCTGCCTGGGCTCTATTGACCTAGTTCACCAGCCTTGCAACACCTGGTGGTTTTCTCGATCAGAAGCATGCCCTGCTGTGAAACTTCTTTCCACCGTTGTTGTCTTGTGAGATTTGGTTTGGTTTGGTTTGGTTTGGTTTGGTTTTTCGAGACAGAGTTTCTCTGTGTTGTTTTGGTGCCTGTCCTGGATCTCGCTCTGTAGGCCAGGCTGGCCTCAAACTCACAGAGATCCGCCTGGCTCTGCCTCCCGAGTGCTGGGATTAAAGACAGGTGCCACCACCGCCCAGCTTGTTTTTGTTTTTTATGTGTGTGTGTGCCTGGGTGTATAGATGTAGCAGGGCACCAGATCCCCTGGAACTAGAGTTACAAGCAGCTGTGAGCCAGCCACCCGTGTGGGTGTTAGGTACTGAACCTGGATCCTCTACAAGGGAAGCAAGTGTCTTAACGGCTGGGCCACCTCTCCAGCACTTTTGTTTTTTGTGTTTTGTTTAAAAATTTTAAGATTTATTGATGTTTGAGTGTTTTGCTTGCATGTATGTCTGTGTACCACATGTATGCCTGGTGCCTTCGGGAGCCAGAAGAGGGTGTCAGATCCCCTGAGACTAGTGTTGCAGACAGATGAGAGCCACTATGTGGGTGCTGGGAATTGAACTCAGGTCCTCTGGAAAAGAAGCCAGTGTTCTTACCACTGAGCTATCTCTAGCCCCTAGTGGGCTCTTACCTTGGTAAGTAGTCTTGAACTGCTAATCCTCCTGCTTCCACCTCCTGAGTACTCAGACTATGGGCATGGGTCCTCATAAGAGGGTCTAGTATCAGAGTGTGTTCATCCTTCTCAGATTTCCAAGAATCCCATTCGAAGTGAAGGCTATGTCAGCCTCCTTAAGTCCATCCGGAACAACAGATCGTCTGCCCTGGAACTACTGGACCTCTCTGTAAGAGCTTCTTCTGAGCCTCATCTGGGGTCTGCCAGGAGCTCTGTGGGCCACTGACATCTCCATCTTAGAGGGATGATGTGGGAGTCAGCTCGCTCTCTCTCTCTCTCTCTCTCTCTCTCTCTCTCTCTCTCTCTCTCTCTCGACGAGGTTTCTCTGTAGCTTTGGAACCTGTCCTGAAACTCATGCTGGTCTCGGACTCACAGAGATTCGCCTGCCTCTGCCTCCTGAGTGCTGGGATCAAAGGTGTGCACCACCACCACCTGGCGGAAGTCAGCTCTCTTATCCCACGCAGATACACTGCCTGGTAAACTTGGCATTTCAATCCCAGACTGTGGGCCATAAAGCCACTCCAACTCTGTGTCATTGTATGTTGGAAGTATATAATTTAAAATTTTATGTTACATGGGGTTACAAGTAAGAGATTGCCTTGAGTCTCTGAAAGACTCTGGACTTTTAAACAGTATTTTATTTTATTTTATTTTATTTTATTTTATTTTATTTTATTTTATTTTATTTTATTTTATTTTATTTTATTTTGAGATGGAATATCTCTATGTAGCGCTGGCTGTCCTGGGAGTTGGTACATAGACCAGGCTAATCTTATATACTTGTGTGTATACTCACAGAGATCTGTCTCTGCCTCCCAAGTGCTGGGATTAAAGGCATGCTGCCACACCTGGTTTTTTGGTTTTTGTTTTGTTTTGTTTTGTTTTTTCGAGACAGGGTTTCTCTGTGTAGTTTTGGTGCCTTTCCTGGAACTCACTCTGTAGACCAGGCTGGCCTTGAACTTACAGAGATCTGCCTGGCTATGCCTCCCAAGTGCTGGGATTAAAGGCGTGCGCCACCACGGCCTGGCCCACACCTGGTTTTTAAACAGTCTTGAGACTGAAAGACTGTGGGAACTTTTGAAGTTGGACTAAATGCATTTCACATTATGATATGGCCACAAGCCTATGAGGTTCAGGAAGTGGAATGTGGTGGTTTGAATAAGAATGGTCCCCATATACTCATATGTTTGAATGCTTAGTCCCCAGCTGGTGGAACTGTTTGGGAAGGATTAGGAGGTGTGGCTGAGGTATGTCATTGGGAGTGGGCTTTGAGGTTTCAAAAACCCACAGCATTCTCAGCATGCTCTCTCTGTCCCTGTCTCATGCTTGTGGATCATATATATGTACGCTCTTAGCTACTGCTCAGTGCCATGCCTGCCTGCCGCCATGCTCCCCACCTGATGGTCATGGACTCTAACCAGTACTTGCTGGGGTGTGTGCAATTGGGCAGTTCAGAAGTTCAAGGCTGGCATCAAGTACACAGTGAGCTTCAGGCCAGACTACACTACATGAGACCTTGTCTCAAAACATAAACAAAAACAAAAAAACAACAAAAGCTGGATTGAAAGCTGCACATAGACTTAACACAGCTATCAAATAATACTCAGGTAACTGAGCCAGATCAAGAAACAACACACATGTCTTAGCTGCTCCCACTTCTTACAAAACACCATGACTAAGGCAACTTATAAAAGAAAACATTTAATTTTGGACTCATGGTTTCAGAGAGTGAGTCCATGACCATTGTCTTAGTTAGGGTTTCTATTGCTGTGAAGAGACACCATGACCACAGCAACTGTTATAAGGAAAACATTTGATTGTGGTAGCAGCTTACAGTTTCAACAGTTCAGTCCATTATCATCACCATGGAGAGCATGGTGGTGTGCAGGCAGACATGGTGCTGGCTACATCTTACAGGCAACAGAGGTCACCTGAGACACTGGGTGGTGTCCTGAGTGTAGGAAACCTCAAAGCCCACTCCCACAGTGACACACTTCCTCCAACAAGGCCACACCCACTCCAACAAAGCCACCTCCTAATAGTGCCATTCCCTATGAGATTATTCAAATTACATTCAAACTACCACAGCCATCACGGTAGGAGCACAGCAGCAGGCAGGTAGGCATGACACCAGGGCAGTTGCTGAGAGCTCACTCCCTTATCTACAAGTGTGAGGCAGGGAGACCTAACCTGGAATGGTGTGGGATTTTGAAAACTCAAGATGCACCTGGGCCCCTGCCACCCCCAGTGACACACCTCCTACAACAACAACACTTCCTAATCCTTCCTCAAACAGTTCAACCAACTGGGCATCTCATATTCAAATACGTGAGCCTATGAGGGTCATTCTTATTCAAACTACCACAGGGACCCTTCTAGCTCCTTTACTAAAGGCCTCCTTGAGTTCCTTTACTTTCCTACTTTAATAGTATGGTGGGGGTCATGAGATCATGGAGGAGGGGTCATGAGATCATGGGGGAGGAGTCATGAGATCATGGGGGGGTCATGAGATTGTGGGGGAGGGGTCATGAGATTGTGGGGGAGGGGTCATGAGATTGTGGCGGAGGGGTCATGAGATCATGGGGAAGGGGTCATGAGATCGTGGTAGTCCACAAGAGAAAAAAATGCCCAAAAGAACTCTTAGACCTGGGTATGCAAATGAGAATAATCAAATCCTCAGAAAGTGCTAATAACTGTCTCCTAATGGCTCTTCTTAGGATGTCCAAGTGAACAGAGAGTGTGATGACCTCGCTAGCTCAGTGAACGTAATTCTTCCAGGACTTTGTATAAAGAATAACACTTCCAGAAGAAAAGACTATCCACCAGCCTCCACACCATCCCAGCCAGCATCTGCCCCAAGTGGCTCTGGTCTCATCTCTAGTATACCACTCTAATGTCTACACTGATGCCCATTCCACATGGCATCTGCCGTAATCTGGGCTTCATTTGCTATGGCTCATTCATTCAACCAAAAAACCTCCCATGAACAACACAGACACAAGGACAATGACATCCCTGTCATCTAGGTGTTCATGTTCTGGTGACCCTGTTAGACAAAATATAAGGAGAGATGGAATTCCCAAGCCCTTGAAAGAAGGCAAACAGTCACAACCCACTGGAAGGCAACGTTCCATTACTAATGTTCCAAACTGTAAACTCACCCGTGTGCTTCAGTCTAGCTGATGGACTAATCTGCTCTACAGAAATAACCAGAGCGGCAGAGAAAAACCGCGGCTGACTGCTGGGTATGCAACTCAGTGGAGTGCTTGCTTAGCATACAGAAAGCCCTGGGTTTGATTCCATGGCACCAGATAAAGAAGCACAATTGTCTGTGCACTCCAGAAGTGTAGGCAGGAGAAACAAAAGTTCCAGGCCATCCTCCACAATATAGTCCAGTTTGAGGCCAGCCTGGGCTACATAAGACTCTGTCTCAAAAAAGAAAAATAAAAAAGGTATCTATAGAGCTGGTAGCACATGCCTGTGATTCTGGCCCTTGGAAGACTGAGTCAGAGCATAGTGACTTAAGACCAGACTGGGATATACAGCACAGCCCTGCATAAAAGAAACACTCATGTCTGAAGACATTCACTAAAGCCAGCTATTTGTAATGATGAAAACTGGAAACAAGCGAAATGCCCAATAACTAAGATTTGGAACTCTGCTAATGTTCAGAGCCAGTAATCCAAGAACATAGTACAATTCATGATGATAAACGTAATTAATGTTGTGCGGGAATATCAGAATCATGTGGTTTTCTGGTAGTTCCTTAAAAGGTTCATCAGAATTACCATGTATTAAAATATGAATGTTTTCAAGAGAAGTGATAACACATCACACAAAAACTTGTGAGTGGAAGCCAAAGCGATAGCTCAGAAGGTAAAGGTTCTTGCTGCCAAGTGATAAGCAGAGCTTGCTCTCCAGACCCCACATGGTGGAAGGAAAGAATGGATCCCCACAAGTTGTCCTATGACCTCCACACATATGCTGTGGCAATGTGCCCCTCTGCACACATTAATAAATAAATGTGATGAGGATAATTTTAAAAACACCTCAAACTGTTCTTAGCGACATCATTCATAATATCCAGAATGTCCAAAAGATACCAGTGGATAAATACAATTGGTATATACACACAGTGGAATACTATTTGACCACAACAGAATAAATTTTTGGGGTGATTAATGTTATAAAGTTGATTATGGGTGATTGTTATACAACTGTGAATATCGTAGAAGTCATTCTAGTCAATGCATCGCTTTGAAAGAATGAGTAAGTTACATCACAATAAAGTTGCTTTTGAAGGAAAACCGTCCCTGCATGGATGGAACTTTAAACATGCTGTGAGATGTTAGTCAAAGATCATGTATTGTATGATTCTCTTTCTGTGAAATGTCCAGATTATACCAATCCACACACATGGTAGACTCTAGGGTATGGAGAATCCAGGATGATTGACAGCTACTCTACTCTAGGGTATGGAGAATCCAGGATGATTGACAGCTACTCTACTCTAGGGTATGGAGAATCCAGGATGATTGACAGCTACTCTACTCTAGGGTATGGAGAATCCAGGATGATTGACAGCTACTCTACTCTAGGGTATGGAGAATCCAGGATGATTGACAGCTACTCTACTCTAGGGTATGGAGAATCCAGGATTGACAGCTACTCTATCTAGGGCATGGAGAATCCAGGGTTGACAGCTACTCTACTCTAGGGTATGGAGAATCCAGGATGATTGACAGCTACTCTATCTAGGGCATGGAGAATCCAGGATTGACAGCTATAGGATATGGGTTTCTGTTTTTTACTTTTTTATTGGTGTGATAAATCACCATGAACAAGGCAATATATAAAAGAAACTGTTTGGGGCTGTAGAGATGGCTCAGCAGCTTAGAGCACTGAATACACTTCCAGAAGACAAGGTTTCAATTCCCAGCACCCATATGGCAGTTTACAATTATCTCTTAACTCCAGTTCCAGGGGACCCAACACCCTCTTCTGGCCCCCAAGGGGCACTGCATGCATGTGGTACATAGACACACAGGCAGGCAAAAATACCTACACACATAAAAAAAATTTTAAAAAGTAATGAAAATAAAGAAAAGCATTTAATTTGGTTTACGGTTTCAGAGGGTTGGAGTCCATGATGAATGAATGAAGGAAAGCCGAAAGTTCACATCTTGATCCACAACCACAGGCAGAGACAGCACTAGGAATTGGAGTCTTCTGAAACCTCAAAGCCTGCCCCAGTGACACACCTGCCCCAAGGCCACAGATCCTAATCCTTCCTGTGTTAGGGTTCTCTAAAGGAACAGAACTGATAGACTGAGATATATATATCTCAGTCTATATAATATATATGATTATTTATGGTAGCTTTACAGGATACGGTCCAAATAGTCCAACCAAGTCTGATGGAAAGGCCAAAGGGGACTGAGACTAGATGTCTCAGCAGTTCCATCTGCGGCTGGAGTCCCAGAGAAGTCCTAGACAGCTGCCATCTTCAATCTACCTTAGAATCCCAAAGAAGTCAGTTCTAACATTAGCAAAGGAATGCCTCAGGAACTAGATAGATGATCTTGCCAGTAAGAGTGAGTGAGGTCAAGCAGGCAAAAAAGCAAACCCTTCCTTCCTCCCAGTCCTTTTCTGTGGGGTGCTCTACATTTACAGTAGTTCTCCCGACCTCAATTGATCCAAGGGTGAGTCTTCCCACCTCAAATGATCCAGTCAAGGAAAACACCCTCATGGGTGTGCCCAACTGCTTGAGTTTTAGTTGATATCAGATGTAGTCAAGATGGCAACCAAGATTAGCCATTACAAGTCTACTCCTTGTCAACTTGACACACTCATATCTCCTTGTGTCATACTTAATTTCTAAATGAAAACATAATTATGCCTAACATAATATAACTATTCCATGTATAGCCACAAATGCATTATATATTTTAGAATAGGTGGCAATGTTCCTTGAGGGACAGTCTCTCAGTGTTTTATAACTTAAATATGATAGCCACTGATATTATCTCAATTGATGTTACATTACATGATAAAGAAATCAAGGAAAGAAGACACAAGTATCTGTACAAACACATACTTAACAAAATATGACAAATACTCATGTAAGTTTTAATTTTTCTCTGCAAATGGTCACGTGGCCTTAGCTGGTATTTCTAACTACCTTCCTCCACTACCCATTCACTACCATTTCCTCCATCCTCAGCAGGTCTTGACTTTTCCAGGAGGAAACCATACCTTCATTCCTGAAGGGTCTGTGTCCTTTGTCATCCTTCCTGGATCAGGCTGTTGTAGTTTCCCATTGACTTTAATCACAGGACATGATAGCGTCAAGAGACCCTAAAGGATCTCCTGCACTGCAGACATAATCTATCCTCCTCCATTGGGAGAAGCAATCCAATTTCCCCTTGGTAACCTGGATCAGTCACCCCTCTTAATATTGGTGTGTCTTTCTTAGCCTGTCGGCTTAAGGGCATCAGAAGCCCACAGTGGCCAGGGGAAGTCAGCTTCCAATCCAATGGAATGTTTGCTGTGTCTCCTGACAGGAGAGCTTCTCCATCTAGAACTAAAACTTCTAGGCCAGCAGAACTTAAGGTTGCAGGAACAGGAAGCAAAAAAATGTTCCTAGTGGGTCACTAAGGGTGATAGTGAGTGGAACCATTTCCTCTTCCACCCCTTGATTCCTGGACCTGTGGATCTTGGCTAGGGGAGAAACTGTACCATATATTGGATGCTGATTCAAAGCATATAGTGCCTTAAGGAGAGCCTGCCCCAGCTCTCCAGGCTGCTGCCACCTAATTGGTGCTGTAACTGTGTTTTCAAAAGGCCCTTCCACTGTTCTATTAGGCCAGAGGCTTCAGGATGGTGGGGGACGTGGTAAGACCACTAGATTCCACGAGCTGTGAAGTGAGCTCATTGGTCAGAAGCACTGCTGCGTGGAATCATGTCTATGAACAAGACATTCTACAAGTACTGCTGCCATGAGGACCAGCCTCCCGCAGTGCAGGGTTGATGGGGATCCATGGAGTCGGTGAGCTAAGGCTTTTTTATCTGAGGGAGTAAGGGGAAAGACACACACTCTCTCTTAATGGTTTCCTTCTGTCTTCGTCTTTGTTCTTCTTCCTCTTATTTTTTTCCTCTACATTTTTCCTGGTGTTTCCTTCTGTCGTTCTTGATGTCTTCCTTCTACCTCACTTTATTTTTTCCCTTACACCTTATATACCCCAGTAGAATCTTTCAAGCAATATAAAAATTATAATGTGGTTACATTCTATTTATCAAATGAATGATTACAATGGATACAAGTAAAAACAAGCACATTTTCCATATCCCCTACATGATTAAACATTTTAGGTATTACAGGTGAAAAACAAGTTGTCCCAAGAACCCACATACATTCATGCCCAAGCAACTTGTTATACATTAACAGAGTGTGAACAAGCAAGGCATTTTTCTCAGTTCTTTTGCTGACAGGCTGCATTTTGCAGTTACAAAGAAAGAACCAATCGTTTTATTATTTATCTCAAAAGGCAATCTTATAAGAAATCTTTGAAGAATCACAAATCTAAACTTTCATATATAAAAAACAGTCAGCTCTACTTTAAATCTTTAGGGTGCACACCCACTCATTAACAGTTTTTTTGGGGGGGGTTGTTTTTTGTTTTGTTTTGTTTTGTTTTGAGACAGGGTTTCTCTGTGTAGCTTTGTGCCTTTCCTGGAACTCACTCTGTAGTCCAGGCTGGCCTGGAACTCACAGAAATCCGCCTGCCTCTGCCTCCCGAGTGCTGGGATTAAAGGCGTGCGCCGCCGCCGCCGCCGCCGCCGCCGCCGCCGCCGCCGCCGCCGCCACCACCACCACTCGGCATCATTAACATTTTTTATGATCAGGAAGCTGAGAGTAGAAATGGGTAGAAGGAATTAACATCATCCCATCCTAACAAGAAAGGCACATCAGCTAATAATAATTGGACTGCTTTGTTTTTGATCCTTGACCTTAATGAGTCCCTCACTCAGCTACATGTCTTTCTAAAACTTTAGATTGTCTTCTTGGGTTTTTTACCTCAAAGCTATTCAGCAAAAACATATTAGTCTAACCTTAAGTTATTTTCAAAGCTTTGTTTCAGCTATGATGCACTCTGAAACCTGTGAACACATCTCCCAACATTAAGATTAAAATAATTTAAGTTAGCTGGGCTTCTGGGATTCAGTTGTTTTTCTTTTTTGGTTTTAGTTTTTCAAGACAGGGTTTCCCCATGTATTTTTGGTGCCTGTCCTGGACAGGCCTCAAACTCACAGAGATCTGCCTGGCTCTGCCTCCCGAGTGCTGGGATTAAAGGCATGCATCACCACTGCCTGGCCTCAAAATTCTATTTTAATTGACACTATTATTGAATAAAATCATTGCTTCGGTTAAACATTACAGCTTATGAGGAAATCATCTTCATAATAATCCACAGGTAAAAATTCCCAGTAGAACAGGTTATTTCCAAGAGATGATCATACTGCATTAAGGGCTGTGGGAATCTCCCCATGCCCATTCACACCATGCCAGATACCAGAGAAAAATGGCATCAGCAAACATGTAAAGACACAACAGTAGCAAGAGACATTCTGGGGTGAGGCTCTCAGGGCCTTCCCTATCCAAGATTCACCCATCAGGGTTTTGTTTCCTGGAGGGCCGATCCCCTGAAGCCAATTGCCATTGCTGCTCCTCTGACATGACCACTGGCACATGGGTGGTGATTTGGCAGAAGCATTATGTAGAAAGGCAAATCCATAACCAGAATAAGTATCTACTCCAGTAAGGACAAAGCGTTGCCCTTCCCACAAAGGAAGTGGTCCAATGTAGTCTGCCACAGACTGCTGGCAGGTCACTCTGGGGAATGGTGCCATATTAAGGACTGTGTTGATCTCTGGCAGACTGATACTCAGCAGCAGAACAGTCAGAGTGGAAGTCCATGTTGTTGAGCCCAGGCATAACCCCATCTCTGCCACCATGGCCACTTTGTTCATGGGCCCATTGGTCAGTGACAGGGATGACTGGAGAAAGAAACTGACTGTCCACAGAATGGGTCATCCCACCTACTTGATTAATGAACTCCTCCTCAGCTGAAGTCACCTTTTGATGAGCATTTACATGGGACACAAGTATCTTCACATACTTCACCCCTTTAGACAGGATCTAGCCACATACTTCTCCAAAAATCTTCCTCACCAATTTTCCAATCATGCTCTTTCCAAGCCCCTGACCATCCAGCCAGTCTGTTGGCTAAAACCCATGAATCACTGAACAGTCACACATCTGGCCATTTCTCCTTCTAAACAAAATGTATGACCATGTGAAGATTTCCCTTTGCCAGTGTCTTTCAGGGTTGTCTCACAAAGGGCTGTAATGCTGCAGCTGTCCACTTCTTGGTAGTGCCTGCATGATGTACAGAAGCATCAGTAAACCAGGCCCTAATCTTCTCTTCCTCAGTCAACTGACCATAGGGCACACCCCATGAGGCTACAGGTGCATACTTGGAAGCAGATGGCATTGTAACAGGAGTAGAAACCATAGGCATTTGGGCAACTGTAGTTTGGAAGTTTTCCTGTGTTCCGGCTGGCCAGTGTTTGGGACAAATGTCTCCCACTCACGTCCCCCAAGTAAACACACAGAGGCTTATATTAATTATAACTACACGGCCATTAGCTCAGGCTTCTTACTGACTAGCTCTTATGCTTAAATTAACCCATAATTCTTATATATGTTTAGCCATCTGGCTTGGTACCTTTTCTCAGCCTGCTGAAACCATAGGCATTTGGGCAACTGTAGTTTGGAAGTTTTCCTGTGTTCCGGCTGGCCAGTGTTTGGGACAAATGTCTCCCACTCACGTCCCCCAAGTAAACACACAGAGGCTTATATTAATTATAACTGCACGGCCATTAGCTCAGGCTTCTTACTGACTAGCTCTTATGCTTAAATTAACCCATAATTCTTATATATGTTTAGCCATCTGGCTTGGTACCTTTTCTCAGTTCTGCCAGGGCTACACAGAAAAACCCTGTCTAAACAAACAAACAAACAGAATAACTGGAACAGTCTCATTTTTTATGGTATTTTCTTTTTTGATACATGGTATTATGTCGCCCATGCTGGTCTCTAATGGCTATGTAGATAAGGATGACTTGGTTATATCTATCCATCATCTATCTATCTATCTATCTATCTATCTATCCATCATCTATCTATCTATCTATCTATCTATCTATCTATCCATCATCTATCTATCTATCTATCTATCTATCTATCTATCGATCATCTATCATGTATGTATGTATGTATGTATCTATCTATCTATCTATCATGTATCTATCTATCTATCTATCTATCTATCTATCAATCTGTGTGTATGAGTGGTGTGCCATGGTGTGCATGTGGGTCAGATGAGAGGACAACTTTTGGGAGTCGATTCTCTAGCTCTGCAGTGTGGGTGCCAAGGATAGAACTCATGTCAGGCTTGGAAGTAGGCACTCTTAGATGCTGAGCCATCTCTCTGGCCCTGAGGACGACTGAACTTATGGTCTTCCTGCTTCTACCTCCTCAGTTCTGGGATTAGAGGCCTGTGCCGCCACGCCCAATCTTGTGCTGCTGGGGACCAAATGCCAGGCTTTCTGCATGAGTCACACATTTTATGAACTGAGTTACATCCTCGGTCTTTTCCCATGTGTGTGTGTGAGTTTTAAATGCTTCCCTTTGGTGTAGGAGTGAGTAGAAACTGTGTTCCTGTGGAATGACCAGTATGTGTCAGGGAGCTGAGTTGACTTGACAACCATAAGCCATAAACTGCTTTTGTGTACTAGATGAGGTGGCTTCTGCCTGTGATCCCAGGATTTGGGAGGCCGATATGAGAAGATAATGTGTTTGCGGCCAGCCTGGGCTACATAGCAAGACTGTTTCTCAAAAAAACAAACCCGATGAGTTGTATGTGTGGTTTATGTGTCACACGGTGTCTTGGTTATTTTTCTATTATTGTGTAACAATAATGAACAAGGTAACTTATAGAAAAAAGAGTGTTTTTTGTTTTGTTTTGTTTTGTTTTTCAAGACAGGGTTTCTCTGTGTAGCTTTGTGCCTTTCCTGGGACTTACTTGGTAGCCCAGGCTGGCCTCGAACTCACAGAGATCCGCCTGCTTCTGCCTCCCGAGTGCTGGGATTAAAGGTGTGCGCCACCACCACCCGGCTAGAAAAAAGAGTTTATTGGGGCTTACCTCTGCAGAGGGTTAGAGTCCATGACCATTGTTTCTTTTTGGGGGGCCCACCACCCAACTCCCAAATAAATTCACACATGGAGGCTTATTCTTAATTATGATTGCCCTGCCTTATCTTGGCTTAGTTTCTAGCCAGCTTTTTTTGTTTTGTTTGTTTTTTCAAGACAGGGTTTCTTTATGTAGCTTTTGGAGCCTATCCTGGAACTTACTCTGTAGACCAGGCTGGCCTTAAACTCAGAGATTCACCTGCCTCTGCTTCCCGAGTGCTGGGATTAAAGGCATGTGCCACCACCACCAGGCCTAGCCAGCTTTTCTTAACTTATTCCAACTATCTTTTGCCTCTGGACTTTTCCCGTTTTCTTATTTCTGTAAATCTTACTCTTACTCTGTGGGTGGCTGTGTGGCTGTGTGGCTGTGTGGCTGTGTGGCTGTGTAGCTGTGTGGCTGTGTGGCGGTGTGGCTGTGTGACTGTGTGGCTGTGTGGCTGGCCCCTGGAGTCCTCCTCCTGCTCTTTCATTCCTAGATCTTCCTCCTAGATTTCTTCTTCTATATATCCTCCTGCCTGCCAGCCCCGCCTATCCTTTCTCCTGCCTTGCTATTGGCCAGTTCTTCATTAGACCATCAGCTGGAGACAGTCCCAGCCACACAGAAGTGAGTGATGGGGAAAGAGTCCATGGATGGTGTGAGTTCAGCTGTGGTTTCATTTCCCCATTACTCTATTGTTCACCAGAGAGATTTATCATTTTTTCCTTTTTCGTTTTTGTTTTTGTTTTTGTTTTTTTTGGGGGGAGGGGACAGGGTTTCTCTGTGTAGCCCTGGCTGTCCTAGAACTTGATCTGTAGACCAGGCTGGCCTCGAACTCAGAGATCCACCTGCCTCTGCCTCCCAAGTGCTGGGATTAAAGGTGTGCGCCACCACTGGTAGATGAAAGACATATTTTTGTTGTTGTTGTTTGAGACCGGGTGACATATTTTTTAAGTTGACAGCTTAACAGAAAAGTATAAAACAAGCAGATTCCAGCCGAATGGATATAGTAAGTCTCTACATATGAAAATCACACCCCTAAAGAGGTTGTAGGCAGGAATTGGGTGTGGTGATCCACACATAGAATCCCAGCATTTGGGGCTGAGGCATGAAGCACTTGCACTTGAGACCTTCTGTTCTATAATTACCAAGCCTGTGGATTTGAGAAAATGAATTTTCGCCGGGCGGTGGTGGCGCACGCCTTTAATCCCAGCACTCGGGAGGCAGAGGCAGGTGGATCTCTGTGAGTTCGAGGCCAGCCTGGGCTACCAAGTGAGTTCCAGGAAAGGCGCAAAGCTACACAGAGAAACCTTGTCTCGAAAAATCAAAAAAAAAAAAAAAAAAAAAAGAGAAAATGAATTTTCTCAGTGAGACAGTGGGAAGGTGAAGACGTCAAGGCAGCTTCTGTTGGCAAGTGATGTGAAAAATGCTAGACCTTGGCACCTGGCCAAGGCTTTCCCTCAGGTGAATGTATGGCCAAGGCTTTCCCTCAGGTGAATGTATGATCCTGTGAGCAGGTAAAAAAATCTCACCTATGAGGAAACATAATTGCAGCTTATCTTGTCCCCCAAGAAATAGTCTTTAAGTAGCAAATGGACCCTGTTAATCTCTGTGTCCCAAGTTCTTTGTTTGAAATGTTTTTGTTTTGTTTTGTTTTTCGTTTTTCTGTTTTCGTTTTTCGAGAAAGGGTTTCACTGTGTAGTTTTGATGCCTGTCTTGGATCTTGCTCTGTAGACCAGGCTGGCCTTTTGAACTCACAGAGATTCTTTTGGCTCTGCCTCCCAAGTGCTGGGATCAAAGGCATGCATCACCACTGCCCGGCTTGAAATGTTTTTTGTTTTGATGTTTATGTATATGTGTATTGGCCCGGTTCCATGAAGTTCAGAAGAGGGTGTTGGATGCCCTGGAACTGGAGTTACAGATGGTTGTGAGCTGCCACATGGGTGCAAGGAGCAGACCCCAGGTCCTCTGCAAAAGCAGCTCTAGTACCCTTAACCACTGAGCCATCCCTCCTCACATTCTCTGTCAGTTTCAATGTGAACTTAGAGAAGCACTACTTTCCAGGTTTAAAAATATTTGAATTTTTAGGGCTGGAGAGATGGCTCAGAGGTTAAGAGCACAGGCTGCTCTTCCAGAGGTCCAGAGTTCAATTCCCAGCAACCACATGATGGCTCACAACCATCTATAATGAGATCTGGTGCCCTCTTCTGGCATGCAGGCATACATGCAAGCAGAACACTGTATATATAATAAATAAATCTTTTTAAAAAAAAAAATTTGAATTTTTAGCTGGACATGGTGGCATGTATCTGTAATCCCACAACTAGGGAGCTAAAGGCAGGTAGATCAGGAGTTCAAGGTCACCTTTGGCTACATAGTGAGTTTGATGCTAGCCTGGGCAATGATAACCCTGTTTCAAAAAAGGAAAAAATAGGGTATCTTAAAGTATAAAAATGGGGCACAATACTAAAACTGCATGGAAGACTGGGAAGCTAAAGTCCTCTTTCCTCTCACAGCTGTATTTTCCTTAGAGAGCAAGGAGTGTTCTGTGCATAGTCAAGGTGTGTCACAGCTCTTGTTAGACAGGTAATGTTGGGTGACAGTGAGGCCAACAGGCAAGCAGAGAGGATTCTTGTTCCTTCTAACTGAACAAGGGAATCGGAATAAACGCATTGTTTTGAATTTAAGAATGAAGCATTTTCATGCTGTGCTTTCCTCTTGGTCTTATGGGAGGGCTAGCGAAGGGGCACAGGGACCATAGGCATCTATGTATCCAAGGACTATGGAACCCAGAAAGCTGGTAGCCCTGCTCCCGGAGAACGTTTCTTGATCAGGGCAGGAATCTTGGTGCCCTCTCCCTGCTCCTGTGAGTGCCAGCCTGGCTGTCTTCCCAGCTCTTGTTAACTGCTGTCTGCTCAGAAGGGAAGGTCTCTATCTGGGCACATTCCCAAGGGTTGGTCCTCTTCTGATTCCAATATATTCTTTGTCTGAGTTTACTATTACAATAATTTTTTTCCCCACACATCAGTGCATTTCTATTCCATTTTCTTTATATATACAATATACCTTATCTATATACCAGGATAAAGTTGTATCGCAAATCCTAATTGGCCTTAATAACAAAGACTCGGAGTCAGATATCAGTGTAAATGTGAAAGATCAGAGAGATAAAGGAGCCAGCCACAGCCACCTCTTACCACGCCAACTCCTCAGCCTGAAGGGGTCCAACTCCTGTCTCCGTCCACCTTATATTCTTTTCTCTTTCTGCTCAGCCATATCACTTCCTGTTTCCTCCTCCCTAGTACTGGAATTAAAGGTGTGTGCCACCACTGCCTGGCCTCTATGGTTAACTAGTGGCTAGCTCTGCACTCTGATCTCCAGGCAAACTTTGTTAGAGCACAAACAAAGTATCACCACGTAGAGTTCTCGTTCTTTTCACATGTTGTACTGTATGGCTGTGTAATGCTTTCACCGGTCCTATTTCCATTTTGATATTAGTGACTCAAGCACATATAATCTTAATGGTTTTTATGTTCGTGTGGGTGAACTGAAACATGAAATTTTAAAGGGTCAAAGAATGTTAAATGTTAGTAATTTCTAAAAGTATAATACTAGTTTCTACAGCTCAAAGTGGGTCCACAGTTCTTTTAACAAACTGTCATTTATAAGGCCAATCAATATAAACTTCACTGTGCTTTCCTTTTTCCGGTAGGTGGGCATTAACCACCAGCCCCTCTGTGGTCCCTGGGGGAGACCTGGCCCAGGCACAGCAGGTCATATGCGTGATGAGCAATACCACTGCCACTGAAGAGGCCTGGGCTCACCTAAACCACAAGTTCAACCTCATGTATGCCAAGGAGGCCTTTACGCATGTGAGAGAAGGTGTGGAGAGGTGTTCTGAGGCCCACAGGACCTGGCAGATCTGGCGAAGGGTATGTAGAGATGGCTGTGGATTTTGCAGAGTCAGAGGCTGAAGAAGGGGAAGAACACTGAGCGCAGCTCTGTGGCTGGCAGCCATATCTTTATCTCCTCCCCACTGTTAACATTACTTTTATTGTGTACAGTACTTTTTCCCTGTCTAGATACCAGCCTTTCTTAAAAGGGCCAGTTAGCCAACTAGTGAACTCTTCTGGGACAAATACATTTGTTTTCCCTAAGACATTAATAAGTATGTCTGTATGCTCAGTTAAAAGCTTCTAACTTAGATAAGGGAATTAGGGCAACACGCATTATTGAATGTGAAGAATGAAGTCCCTCACACCACGTGTGAACAGCATGGAGTGGCTTTTCATCCTGTCTTGTGAGAAGGGTGCAGCTGAGGCTCCACTCAAGCTGTAGAAACCTGGTTTCTGACATGCCATTCCTTCATTGGCTTTCCTCCACTGCTGGCGAATGGAAGCATCCTGCTCACTGTATGTCCCCAGATGGTACTCGGTCACCTCTCTACCTCCTTCCTGGTATGGAAGGAGCACTGGTCTTTATTTAAAGAATTTAATCTAAAATGGACCCCCAGGAGTGCCAGATGTCACAATAAAGTAGATGCTGTTGTCTGGCCCAGCTGGGAGTGCCAGGTTTCTCTTGAGATAGTGCCACAATCCCAGTGGGCTCAGACACTGGCAACCAACCTCTTGGCGTGTTTGCAGTCCGCCGCTTATGCAGTTAATTTCGTTACTCTAAGAACTCTTTTTTGTCTTTACATTTTACTTTGTGCATATGTATGCATGCACATGTGCAATATGTAGGGGTCAGAGGGCAAATACTGGGCGTTGATTCTCTTCTTCTACCATGTGGGTCCGGGGAATCAAACTCAGACCCTCAAGGTTGGCATCAAAGCCGAGGCACCAGCGGCCCTTGGCGGGGTTCTTTCAGGCTGGAGCCCAGGTTTTTCTTGGTGGTGGATCTGTGTCAACCAGAGTGTCCGCTTACGAGGTTCAGGGAGCGCTGCAGACCGCACCCGGGCTGCTCCGTGCAAACGGCGAGCGCTCAGTAGTTACCTTGGATACACAAACAAAGCCAGCGAGCAACCGCACGGCTGACCCAGGGATCTCCAGCACCCCTGGAGCAACGACCTTCCCGCACTCCCAACATCCGGTGGCCCTCCCGCCAGTGTCTCTTCCGGTCCCGCCCCTTGAGGGCGGTCGCCACCGGCTACGGAGTCCCTACGCTACCAACTTCCGCATTGACCCACCCATCGCGAGACTTTGGCGGCGCAGCAATGGCAAGACCGTGAGTACCGCTGACGGGAGTCCATAGAACGAGTTAGGACGGGGCTGGGCCCGGGTCGGGCCGCGGGGGAGCCACGGGCTCGGGCCCTCTGGAGGGAGTGGCGGCTGGGGCGTGAGGCATCCTCCCCCGCCGCCCGCCGCCCGCCGCCCAGTTCCCGCCCCTTCCCCAGATGCCGCGACACTGCTCCGCCGCCGGCTGCTGCACACGGGACACGCGAGAGACTCGCAACCGCGGCATCTCCTTCCACAGGTCAGCGCGCGTGCGTAGTGGCACGCGAGGGCTCACATGCGCAGGCGCTGGTGTTGCCGCACTGTAGGCCGCGCAGGAGACAGCGCCTTCCCGAGGTCGAAGTGAGGCTTGAACTTGTGAGCGGGAGGGTGAAAGGGGCGGTCGAGTAGTCTCGAGTCCACCCGGAAAAGGACTGGACGCTTCCTTGCCTTGGACTTGGAGCTCGGACTCTTCCCGCTGGGTGATGCTGAGCAGGCCCCGCTCCTTCTCGTCCTGTTTCCTCTTAGCGGGTGGTAATCCGACGGGGTCGTGGGGAGGTGTGCCGGTCTCGCCCGGGAGCCGGGGCATCCTGCTAGCGGGCCGCAGCAGTCTGATGCTCACGGTTTTTGGCCCTGCAGACTTCCCAAGAAAGACAACCCCAGGCGCGGCTTGTGGCTGGCCAACTGTCAGCGGCTGGACCCCAGCGGCCAGGGCCTGTGGGACCCGGCCTCTGAGTACATCTACTTCTGCTCCAAACACTTCGAGGAAAACTGCTTTGAGCTGGTGGGAATCAGGTGGGTCTTTGTGCCAGCCAACACCACGTACAGGTTGAGGCATCAGAGCATTGGGTCAGGTGGGGCCGCCCCGTGCCCTGGTGAAGGCATGAACTGGCCGGCATGCTCACAGACAGGCAGGACCTGTTGTCAAGGGTGCTGTGGCGGCTTCTCAGTTCTGTACGGTAAAGCGTGGCCCCAGGATCACCGTTCCAGTGGCGCCTGAGATAAACAGCCTTTCCTGGCTGGTAGACTTGGTATGCAAGCACGAGGACTTGAATTCAAATTCAAATACCCAAATAAAAAGCCACATGTGGTGGCTGTTCTTTCAATCCCAGGCCTGGAGAAGACAGAACAAAAGGGTATCCTGGGCTCACAGACAGCTAGCTAGTCTAGTTGAGTTGTTGAGCCCTGTGTTCAAGGAGCCCTGTCTTAAAAACAAATAAAACAAGGTGGGTGCACTGGAGAGATAGCGAACCAGTTTAAAGCACTTGTTACTCTTCCAGAGGACCAGGGTTCAGTTCCCAGCACTAGGGGATCCCTTGCCTTCTTCCCACCTCTGAAGGCACTGGCGCACAGGTGGTACACATGCGTGCACACAGCAAACATTCGTACTCCTAAAATAAATAGGGCTGGCTAGGTGACTCGGGTTAAGAGCACTGCTTCAAGCCAGGCGGTGGTGGGGCACGCCTTTAATCCCAGCACTCCAGGAGATAGCGGCAGGCAGATCTCTGAGTTTGAGGCCAGCCTGGTCTACAGAGTGAGTTCCAGAACAGGTTCCAAAGCTACACAGAGAAACCTTGTCTCAAAAAAAACAAAAAGAGAGCACTGGCTTCTTCTAGAACCTGGGTTCCCTTGCCATCATCCACATGGTGGCTCACAAGTCAGAAAACTCTAGTTCTAGGGAATCCATTGAGGAAAGCCTCTGGTCTCCACACAAAAGAAAAACAGCTTTTCCCTGGGGTATTCAGCACCTGGTTCTTTGAGCAGGCCCCCCGATGAGAGAATTCTTTTGACTGGCCCACCTAGCCCTGCTGGTAGAGGTTTTCCATTCAACTCTGGAAGCTCATTTGCAGGGAAGACTAGTTTGATTTTACCTCGGTGGCATTCTTCAGATTCACTATTGGCAGTGTGCCTTGGAGCCTCTCAGCCCTAGTGCTGAAGGACCTAAGTTGGGATCCCAGGGGAAGTGGCAGCACTTTTTCTCCAGCTCATCTGGGCTGCTTTTCCCCACAGTGGGTATCACAGGCTGAAGGAAGGGGCAGTCCCCACCATATTTGAGTCTTTCTCCAAGTTACGTCGAACAACCAGGACCAAGGGGCATGGTTATCCACCTGATGTCAGCCAGCTCCGGCGATGCAGGAAGCGGTAGGTGCTGCAGGAGGGGGATGCCCCACCCTCCCCCCAGGGCTGAGGGACTGGACTGTAGGGTGAATGCCAGCGTCTTCACTGAACAGGGTTCTTGCTGCCTAGACCCAGTGAAGGGGCTCAGGTGTTAGGAAGTCTCAGTGGGTGTCTGAGAGGGGCCTGGCATGCCCTGAGCTGGCTAGTCAGTTCTTTGTGTCTCCCCTCCAGCTGCTCTGAAGGTCAAGGACCCACAGCTCCATTTTCTCCACCTCCTACTGATATCATCTGCTTCCCTGTGGAAGAAGCCTCAGCACCTGCCACTCTGCCTGTATCCCCAGCTGTGAGGCTGGAACCTGGCCTTAACAGCCCCTTCTCAGATCTTCTGGGCCCTCTAGGTGCCCAAGCAGACGAAGCAGGCTGTAGTGCCCAGCCTTCGCCAGAGCGGCACCCCTCCCCTCTTGAACCACGGCCTATCTCCCCATCTGCTTACATGTTACGGCTGCCACCGCCCGCTGGAGCCTACATCCAGAATGAGCACAGCTACCAGGTGGGGAGTGCCTTGCTCTGGAAGAGGAGAGCTGAAGCGGCTCTCGATGCTCTGGACAAGGCCCAGCGCCAGCTGCAGGCCTGCAGACGGCGGGAGCAGCGGCTCAGGCTTCGACTGACCAAGCTGCAGCAGGAACGGGCGCGAGAGAAGCGAGCCCAGGCAGATGCCCGCCAAACCCTTAAGGACCACGTTCAGGACTTCGCTATGCAGCTGAGCAACAGCATGGCCTGAGGACACGCCAAGGCTCTGGTCACTCTTCCTCAGAGGCACTTGATGGGAACTGCATCCACCGGGCCGGCCAGAAGTCATAATAAAGTGGGTGCTGGAAAGAGACCCTGCTGTCGGGCTCTGCTGAGGGTGCCAGGCTTCTCCCCAGACAGCAGCCAAAGCCCAGGGGCTCAGACCCTGGCATGCAACCTCTTGGCCATGGGGACTCTGTTTGCAGTCCCCCTGCTTATTTATACTCTTTCAAGTAAGAAAGCCCGCTCCTGAGTTCAGCTCTGCCCCTCCCCCTCCTTTTTTGAGTCAGGGTTTCATGTAGTCCAGGCTGGTGTCATTGAAGCCAGAGAAGACCTTGAACTCCTAATCCTCTTGTACCTTCTGAGTAGAGTGATAGGCATGTGCCATCATGCCCAGTGTCAGACTTGGTACTTATGGAGAGGCCCAGCAAGCCTCTACCCACAGGCCTCATCTCTTTGGCCAGTCCCATGCACTGCCCACTCCTGGCCGAACTTAGGGAGCCTCAAAACCAGCATAGGGTGCTACACTTGCAAGACTACACCTAGAGACGTCTTTTAGATACGGCATTCAGGCCCTGGCCTTGGTACTGTATTTATCTTGGGAACTTAGCTTCTTACTATAGCTGTGTCCATGGTAAACACAAAGCACATGGCCTCTCCCTGCTGCACCTTGGCCACATAGCTCAAACACAGTTGAGTTTCTGGCTGAGTTCGTACATAAGGTTCTCAAAGTTTTCTTTTTGGAGCCCTGGGTGAATGTTTATTTGTATCCTGTGTAGAGGAGATGAAAGTCCAGTTACAGGGGTCAGCAAGATTTGCCGACCAAAGTTTTCAGGTGTTCCCCGAAAAGAGGCTTAGATGAGGTCACAACCTTGGGGGAAGGGCTGACACAGCACAACTGACACCCAGCCTGCCTGGCTGCCCACCATAGGCGGGACCCTCCACTTAGCTTAGCTCAGCTACCATCAGCTTGTTCCTAGTACCTCATCTTATAACCAGACCATTTCCTGGATGTCTGTATGGGACTGCCAGCCAGGGCACTTTCTACCTGGAGCCCCACAGCATGGGGTGAATGGAGCACAGGAGGGAAATGTTTTTAAGTCCAAGAAAAGTCAAGCATTTCTCCAAAATGAGTTCTGCCTTCCTAGGACAGAATAGGTTCCTGTACGCGGAGGGGGGGGGGGGGGGAAGGTTCATTATGCTGTATTGGGATGTCAGGTAACAAGGATGGATGCCCCGGATGGTCCCGGTCCTGGTCTCTGGGGAGACATCTCAGATACTCAGTTTTCTCTCCCTTGTGACTGACACCATGTGTTGACATGGGCAGAACAGGGGGGGGGGGGGGGGGGAAGGTTCATTATGCTGTATTGGGATGTCAGGTAACAAGGATGGATGCCCCGGATGGTCCCGGTCCTGGTCTCTGGGGAGACATCTCAGATACTCAGTTTTCTCTCCCTTGTGACTGACACCATGTGTTGACATGGGCAGAACAGGGAAGACGTGCTAAACCCACATCTGGGGAATCTCCTAAGCCATAGAACTGTCATGGGCTTCAGGAGGGCAGACCGAAGGTGGCTGCTATGCCAGTCAGGTGTGTACATAGCATCGCCACAGCTTTAAAGGAGGCATGTCAGTGGCAGAACACACACAGGAGTGTTTCTGCTGACTTCTCTCTGGCCCAGATACACACACTGGGTGGGCCAGAAATGCAGCCTCTCTGGGAGTCTTAGCTACACTTGCTGCCCTGTGGGCTGGGAGCAAAACCTTCTAAAGTTCATGTCTAGGATCAGATCACTGTCACTGGTCCCCATCAAGTTCTGGGTAAGGGGTGGAATATACCCTATTGTTAGTTAGAGTAACTTGCCAAGCCCTCATCCCCTAACAGTAGGATTCTATGTCTGGATCCACAGCACACATCATCTCTCTACCTCCTGAGTGGTGTCCCTGAGCCTTGGTCTCCTTGGGGGAGGGGCCAGCTGGGAAGGGAGTCTGCTTCACTTGCCATCCCTGTGGGGCCTGTGTCCTCAATGACGCGCAGCCTGTAGGAGTTCCTGTACACCTCAGTGCCCTGTGGAAGCTGGGAACCACAGGTGTGGTCACTCTGTAGGTGGAGATGTGGCCAATCGGTCGAGTGTCGTCACTCTCCAAACAGGTAGAGTCCTCAGAGATCCTCAGATGTCGGCACCCAGCTCTGCACACTGCTTGTCAGAGATGTGGGAGGCCAGGGAGTCTATGATGTCCAGCAGCAGCTGCTGGCTCAGCAACCGCAGTGTGGGCAGCTTAGAGACCTGCACAGATGACCAGAACTAGATGAAGCCAGACCCCAGGAGGACCAGGGTGGGCAGCCGAGTCCTCTCGGGGCCCAGCCTGCTGGGGAGGGCTGGGACCTAGAGCACTGGGGCCAGAGGCTGACCTTGGTGAATTGGTGCACAATGATGTGCAAGCAGTGCCGCTTCATGTCCAGGGCCTGCGTCTTGTCAGCCGCCTCCAGAATCTGCAATGGCAGGAACCATGAGGCGCTGCCCCAGCTCACCCACAGATGAAGGTGTGGCCTGAAGGGTACCAAGGCTCTACCTGTAGCACATTCTGCACGGTTACGTTCATCTCCAGGTTCTGCTTGCAGTACGCCTGCAGTCTGTTGTTGTAGAAGCCATAGTAGTAGGGGGCCGCAAATAGGTAACTGGGCACAAGTTAAGGAGCTGCCAAGTCATAGGACACATTCACTTGCATCCACCCATCCTGCCACATCCCTTGTCCTCCGAAGGAGGGTACTGCCAGAACTACACAAACCTCAGAAGCCAGAGCTCCAGTTTGGGCTCCAGCTGGCTTACTCTCTAAACTGGTTCTGAACCATTTTAGGCTCAGAGGCCCCATTCAAGATCCAAAGAAAACCTGAAACCTCTCATTCCCATGTGCACATTCACAGAACTTTTCCAAGTCTTCTCAGGCCCCATCAGGTGTCCTTGCACCTCAAGTTCAAACACTACTCATAAAGCATGAGGAATCACTTTGTCCAGGAGGCCCAGCACCAGCATCAGACACTCTAGAATTAGGTACCAAGCCAAGATCACCCAGCCAACAGAACGGGAACCAAACATGTCTGGGAAGTGCTAAGACTTCTCAGTGGTGACCCAGGAGCACAAGCAGGTAAAGGATGCAGTGAGTCCTCAGGGGGCATGTTGACCTCTCCATAGTAGATGTAACGTAGCATGGACTCAAAGGCCTGTCTGCTGGGCACCATCTCCCCGATAGAGATGTTCACCTGCCCATCCTCCGGCATGAATGAACGGAACATGGCCTCAAAGTAGCTGCAAAGGAAGAGGTAGGTCCCAGCCCTCAGGAGAAGGAAGCATCAAGGCCCCGCCCCCCCTCACACCCTTAGCACACCTAGACCGGGCAGCCAGGATGGCCTTGTGGGCTGGTCGTGGGTGGCCATCGAGCAACAGTGTGATGTCACAGAACTCCGAGCCTGCCCCCTCCAGGTATGCCTTCATGTCCTGGATCAAAGATGTGCCTGGGGGGTGTAGAAGGACCTTGAAAAGACTCCCATCTCTACCCTGAATGAAGAGGCTACCTTTGTTTTCTGGCCCAGTAGGCACCGCCTCTCCACAGTGACCATGTCAGAAGTACCAGTTTGTCCTCTCCTCAGCCCTCAGGTCACCTGGAAACGCCCTCAGGGATGCTGCACCAATAACTGACCTTCCACGATGTGCCCTACATGCCCAGCTCCCAGTCTCATGCTGGACTCCCCTCCAGGCTCATCTTTTGAACTCATGCCAGTGGCAGGGGCTAGTATAACCCCCAAGGAGAGTTGGGAAGGTGCTATCAATCTTCTCCATCGGGTAGGCCGACAAGCACTTGACAAGATGTAGCTGCAGCTGCCTGGCTCACTTGACATCAGCTCTGACCAGCCAACCAGAGAAGGCACAAGTCACCCTGAGGAGTGGGTTTCGTGGTATCCGGGCTCATGGGCACACAGCTTGCTGTTGGAAGCCCCTATGGGTTCTTTGAGATGTGCCTGCCTCCGTTCCTCCCGGCCTCTGTGCCTGTGACACCCGAGGGGTCACAGAGCCACCCTTACCCCAAGGGCCTGGCAGGTAGGTAGTTACTAAGTCTCTCATCACTACTTCCCTACCAATGTCCACGGGTTGATCCGAGGGGGCTCGAGGGGGCGGCTGCTGCTTCCGCCGCACAATCTCTACAATCAGTGGGGATGAGAGGCGCTCGAACTCCTTCATCATGATCACCTGGTTGAAGTGGGACTCCCTCACTATGAAGTTCAGGCAGTGCTCCTAGGACAGAGGGGCACAGGAGGCAGCTGGAGTCAGGCCCAGGCCCAGGCTGGGCAGCAGAGCTGGCAGTGAGGAACAACAGACCACCCCATCCCACCAAGGCAGGCCTGGGCTGGCAGGCCTTCCCAGCTGCCGGGCTGACCCCAGCGTGTACCTTAAGCTGGCCCAGCTGTAGCCTAGCAGCGCTCTCACACACAACCAGTACATTCTGGAGATCCACAGAGGCTTCGATGTACTGCCGACACAGCTGTTCAAGACGGCACAGCTGGAAGCTCAGCGCCAACTTGTACACATCCATGATGAGCAGCACGTCCTCGACATGGCCTGCACCAGAACACCCTGAGCCTGGGGCCCGGGAAAGGAGGGCTCCCTCCAGGAACAAGAGGGTCGGGGCTGCAAGATGGCAGCCAGACCGCAAGCCAACTGACTACGGCTTGTGCCTCAGGCACCTGTAACAGACCTAGCAGCACCCCCTGCCTCTGCTGCCCATCCCCACCCTGGTCCACACCACCCACACCCGAGGCAGACCTTTCCGTGGGTACTTGATCTTGTCTGTGTAGAGAAACTGCATGAGCACCTCGAATGGCCGGGCCTCGGCCTCACGAATGGCCACACGTAACAAGGGGGGCCGTGCCCTGCCCACAGCAGCACCAGGGACCTCCCTGGGTGCGAGGGCCCCATCCTCCTCCAGCTTCTGTGGGGAAAAGGGAGCTCAGGGCACCCTAGTAGACAGTGGGCAAAGCTTCCCAGTCACGAGGGCTAAAGGAGACCTTACCTGGGCCAGCCACTCTCGAGCCTGCAAGATCTTCCTGCGTAGCCATCGGCTCCGTGCAGTGACGATGGCAACATGGCCTTGTACACACTCTTCCTTCTGCGTAGAGAACGAGTGGTATGTGGGTGAGAGCACGGGGCCCCGGCCCAGGGGACGGAAGCCAGCAGGCCAGGGCGAAGCTCCACTCAGCAGACAGAGTGGGGAGGCTGTAGAGTCGGTCGTCACCTACCTCACCCAGCACAAACTCCACATCGCAGAACTGGCGGCTCTCCCACAGGCGCCCATAGTCTTCATGCAGTGTGCACTTAGGGTAGCAGGAGAACTGCGGAGGAGGAGAGTCAGTGAGCGAGCGCAGAGGCCCTCCTGAGACCAGCAGGGTCAGGTGAGCCTGCACCACGACTCAGAAGGCCTCCCATGTCCACTGTGTCTTCTCTGACAACGGCTCCCAGGCTTTAGGCACCTGCACTGTTTCTAAAATCCTGGACCCAGGTACTCAACAACCCCATCCCACCCCTCCCCACCATGAAACAGCTTTATCCATGCCTCCACTATGCCAGCGGCCCCTGTCCTAACCACCTGTTCCTCCAGGTTTGGGAAGGGCCTCCAAGGCAAGCTCCCACCAGCCTTCTCCAGGCCGATTTCCTTAGAGGCCCCAGCACAGAGCCCAGCTTGGCCTCTCCTTTGCGGGTCCTGTGCGCTCTCCTGACAACTCTTCTCTGAAGCAGAGGCTCTGCTAGCCTCACTGCGCACTAAGGCTCCCTCCCTCCTGGTGTCATCTCTGCCCACCTGGACCTACAGCACCCCAACCCTCTGCAGCAGACTACTCAGAGAGACGTCATCCCACAGGCTCAGCTCTCAGCAGGCACCTTCCACAGCCCTGACCCCCCCCCCCCCGGCCCACCTACCCCAGCAGGCCCCACAGAACCACTGGCGACATACCTGGAACCTGTACATCTCCCCACTGCGAATGTTGTTGTCCACAGTGCCCCCAAAGATGTACATGGCATCCGAGATGACAGCAGCTGCATGGAAGAGCCTCCCACTGGGCAGCTGAGAGGGACAGACAGAATGATGGGATGGGGCAGACTCCAACAGTGGATCTAGCTGTGGCCAAGCTAGTGTCACGGATCCATGTGGCCACGAAAGAGGAAAGGCCAAAGATCCCAGTCCCCTGGACAGTCCCTAGGTGCTCCTGCAGGTACGGAGGGAGGCTGGGACCCTGGGGTGGGGCAGAGGGTAGGGCAGGTTGTGCAGAACCCCAGGTTAACAGTGTATTTGGGCCAGCATGTCACGCTGACTACAGGGTAAAGCCTGGGAACCCCAGAGCCACGTGCTGCTCTTCCAGGAGTCCTGCTCTACCTGTCTATCAGAGGTCCTGCTTCAGACGGTAATGGAATTTTAATAAGCGTCCTTGACACTCACCTCTGATGCCAGGTGGACAGGCTGCTTGGCTGAGGTGGTGCCAAAGTCTAAGCCAAACACATCTCTGGACTTCTTAAAGCTGCTCCGCTCCTCTGAGGTTAGGGTTGATGCCTCCTCAGAAGAGGAAGCTCGCTCAGGCACCTCAGCCCCACCAACCTTGAGGAAAACATACACAAGAAGGTAACAATCCAGCATCCCTTCCAGGGCTTGCTATGGGCTCCAGAGGAGGGACAAGACATTGAGTAAGGCTGTGAGGGTGGTCAGGGTGCTTCCCAGAGGTCTGCAGGATAGCAGCACAGTGCAACTGATGGAATGCAGGCATGAAAACCTGAAGGATATAGGACTAAGGGCCTTGAGGGTTCTCAGGTTGCTCTTCTTGGTTACATGGAATCAAGGGAACCCAGGTCAGGACTCACCTCACTGTCAGAGCTGGGCTGGACAACCTCCCAAGTCTGGAAGTCCACATCATAGCAGTGCAGCTCATTGGGCAGTGTATTGTCCGCCGCACCCCCAAACACATAGAGATGACGGTCAAAGGCCACCATGGTGTGTCCATAGCGCCGCTGTGGTGGGGGTGGGGAGCCCCGGAGCAGGTGCTCAGTAGGGATGCGTGTCCACCTGGGGCCATGACCATGAACCAGCACTGGAGTGGGGCTCTGCTCTCTCTCACACTCCCCACAGAAGGTCCTCCCATGAAGTTCCCCTAAAGTCCTTGCAGTGCCAGCCCATGGTCTACAGGGAAGGCACAGGCCTGTGTGTCCAGCATCCCTTGACCTGTTAAGCTCAGGTATTGGCCCTACTCCACTCCATGCAACCACCATGGGGGCCCTACCAAGCTCCCTCTCTCCCACCACCATAGAGCAGACAGCAGTGACAGGGCAGAGCCTCTGCTAGTCTGCTCCGGGGATGAGGCGCTATAGACCTTGTTATCTAAACAGCAGAGCCCCACCTGGGAGATGCCTGCCCAGGCACTAAATCCTCCAGTACTTCTACCCTCCAAGGGCTCCCAGAACTTTCCAACAATCCCCTTTTCTGCTACGTCAGCTGAAGAACCAAAGCAGATGCAGGGCTTACTCACTCCAGCCTGCCCCGCACTCAACAAGATCCCTCCACCTACCACTTCTGGCAGCTTGTGAGTCCACTCCCAAGCCCTATTCCTTTTCTCTGTTACTTCCAGCCCCAGCTCAGGGTCCTAAGGCTAGCCAGCAGTCAAAGGCAGTAGAGAGCCTACTTCCCCTGCCTGTCTTCTACTCCCCCATGAGATTAGTGCTGGCCACATTTGTTTACAGTGGCAGTGAGCAAGCCACACACAGGGCAAGGGACCCTGACTCAGGCCACATCTTGCTGAGCTACAGCCATACCCCAAGGGCCCATGAGGCTGTCAAATGCCCATACTCCAGGCTGTATGCTCCTGCTGTATGTGGGAACTAGGGGAGATCACAGCAGTTACCAGACACAGGAATGAGCAAAACCCTCAAAACCCAGGGAACTCACGTCTTGTCCTTGAATTCGAACTGGAAGAGGTTGTTGGTGATCTTGGCTCCGCTCTGCCCTGAGAACACGAACATCTTATCCCGGCACACAGCCACAGGGAAGTTGCAGCAGGACGGGGGAATCTCCCCACTCTGGGCCACCTGCAGTGGGGGCACAGCTCAGCCAGGGCCTCACAGGCCTGGGGCCACACTATCCTACACTTTGAAGTGAATAAATATAGCTTACAGCCTCATCACACCTACCACGCGGGCCCAGTTCTGAGGCTAAAATCGTGAGGTTCATTTGGAACTAAAAATATAATTTCTACAAGAGAAATAAAGCTTCAGGGGAAAGCAGTGAACTTTGTGTTGTTCTCGCTGTGTTCACATGAGGGTGGGAACAAGTCACGCCTGTCCCATGTGGCACTCTGCCCATCCTGGACTCGGAACCTTCGTTTTTCCTTCCTCAGCCTCCACTTTGGCTCCGAGGGACCGAAGCCAGGGATGTGCACGTGCTGTGCTGTCATGGACTACAGCCTCAGCTCCAAAGCCTTCTAGGATTCATTTACTTATTCTGTCATTTGGAGACAAGGTCTCTCTGTGCAGCTCTGGCTAACCTAGAACTCTCTATGGAGCCCAAGCTGACCCCACACTCACTCTGCAGCTGAGGATCACTCTGAATTTCTGATCCATCTCCCAAGTACTGGGATTACAGGATCAAACCCAGGGCTTCATACATGCTACATTACTAATTCAACTACATCCTCAGCCCACTTGGAGTCTCCAGTTAATACCAGAATTGGGCTGAGGGGAGGGTCAAGGGGAGAAAAAGGTGGGCCTTGGTAAGGGGAAGAAGGCAGCCTCTGTCACATGCCACCCTAGCACCTCTCACCCGTATACCAGCTTCCTTTATCCCTTACCTCTTGATGCTGCAATCCCACCCCCCCAGTGCCCTTGACTCCCCATCTGCATCATGCTCCCTGCACCCCTCACCTCCTCCCAGCATGTGAGCTCTCGGTCTTGGAGGCCAATTGTCCACATGTCGTTCAACCTGCATCAGGACAGAGGAGTCAGGATCCTTTGGTCCTGAGCCTGGCTGGGAGGCATAGCTCCAGGGAAGGACCACTTGCTATGTGTGTCAGGAGACAACTGTGCCATCTTTCTTAAAGAAACAAGAACTTCCGGGGAAGAAGGTGCTATATCAAATCCCTGCACCCAGCCCCTCCCTAGCAGCTTTCACTTCCTGCTGGCTCTCTGACCAGCCAAGACAGAAGTAGATTGACACATACTATCTGGGGTAATGAGAAGGGCCAGCCCCCCTGGGGAGGGAAAAGACCGTGTGTCCCACACAGCCTGCTGCTGCACTGTGTCATCACTGGTTTCTGCAATGTCCAGTTTAGAGTGAGCACCGCTGTTTGGTTATCAGAGAAATACAACAAAACAGTGTTTCTAAGACAAGGAGGAAGCCTGGTGTGGAGGCGCACACCTTTAAACCCAGCACTCTGGAAGCAGAGGCAGGAGGTGCTCTGTGAGTTTAAAGCCAGCCAGATCTACACAGAGGGTTCCAGAACAGCCAGGGCTACAAAGAGACCTTGTCTTAAAACAAAAACAAAAGTAAAGCAATAAATAAATCAATGAAAACTGTAACACAGGGAGGAACCCAGGGCTGGATTTGAGCTGAGATGCTTCCGGCCTCCAGGCCCCTGTAGTTCCAAATCTCCTCATCAAGGAAATCCAGGGATCACAGAGAAATCTCACCTCCACACCCCTCTCCTGAGAAACTCAAAACCCACCAGGGTAACTTACCCCAGTCTGACCACTCAGGTGCCAAGAGAGCTTATTCTGCCCCCACGGACATGCAGGGGTAGGGTACACGGCCAGCTACCTGCCTACCTGGCATTGCCATCATAGCCAGCAAAGATCCAGAGCTTGTCACTGTACACTGTGGCCCCATGGGCTGACCTGGCAACTGGCAACCTAGAACATAAAGAAAAAATGAGGAGGGGCTGGAGAGAAGACTCAGCATTGAAGAGAACTCACTGTTCTTCAGGAGACCCAGGTTCAATTCCCAGCACCCACATGACAGCTCACAACCATCCCCTGTAATGCCAGTCCCAGGTGATCTGATGACTTCAAGTCTCCTCAGGCACCAGGCATGCATGTGGTTATCAGAACAGGCTGACGCACAGGGCTCCATGTGTTCAGCAGCTAGGGCCACAAGTGCCCAACCCTGGGGCTCAGAGGCCAGTGCTGGGACAATGGAATCGAGCAACAGCACAAGAGGTCTGGGCAGCAGATGTGTAAAAAAATTCAGATGTTGAAACAGGGCATGATGGTACATGTCTGCAAATCCTGGTACTAGGGAGGTGAAAGGAGGAGGGGGATCAGAGGTTCAAGACCAGCCTCAGCTACATGGCAAGTCTAAAGTCAGTGGGACCGTGTGACACCCTGACTCAAAATAAACAACGAAAAACACACAAAGGCAAAACCAAAAAAACCCTCTTAAGGGGCGGGGATGTGGCTCAGTTTGTAGGTTGCTTTCCTAGCATACACAAAGCTATTGGTTTGATTCCCAGCACCACACAAAACCAGGTATGGTGCTGTATACCTGTAACGCCAGCACTCAGGGGCTGCAGGCAGGAGGATCAGATGTTCAAGTCATCCTCAGCCATACACAACAAAGCTAGTCTAGCCTACATGAGATCCTGTCTCAAAGATGGGGGGAAATCAGATAGAGGCCTTGGAATATAGCTCAGTGATAGAGAGCTTGCCTAGTACAAAAAAGGCCTTGGATTTCATCCCCAGTGCTAAAAAAACAAAATACAGCCAAAAGAAATTCTGTGGTCCACGCAGGCCCAGCACCTTCCCAGCTGCCAGGAAAGCCCTGAAGTACTCCAAAGCAGCCCATCAGGTTCCTGAGACAGAAGGGGATGTACACCTGGGAGCAGCTGAGGCAATGGCTGGGCACAGCTCCTAGCTTCCGGCCTGCTGCACACATCCTGTCCAGCCTTGCCCCCCTGGGACTCAGCAGTGATGAAAACCAAGCAATTAAAAGTCTCCCAGCCCCAGCGTCCCCATCTGGAATGGGGCAGGAGGCACATCCCAGGCTGACGGCCATTTCCTTACTGTGAAATGCTCAGCAAACCTCTTACCTCCCTTCAATTTTCCACTCTGTCCACTGGCCGGTTGCAAACTTGTATTCAAAGAGGTCATTTTTATTCTTCAAGTTAGAATTAGAATAGATATCTCCAGTATAGCCCCCTGGGTGAAGAGAATGAAAGTAAAGTGTTATATGTAGGTACTATTTTGGTATTTAAATGTGGGGGCCCTAGTTAACATGTACAAACCTCTAGTACCAACTGCCCACTCGAATTACCTCTGCACTGGGCCCTGGGGATGCAGATAGGCACACTGATGTTTCTTGCCCTAGCCATCAGAGAGGACACCCCCAGTTCCATGAGCTCAGGACATTGGGAAAATCAGTCCCCTCAAGCCAGAGGTTCAGAGCACTCCAGAGGACAAAGTTAGTGGGGTGACACGACCTACGCAACAGAGCTCAGAGAGCCCCACGACCTACGCAACAGAGCTCAGAGAGCCCCACGACCTACGCAACAACAGAGCTCAGAGAGCCCCACGACCTACGCAACAACAGAGCTCAGAGAGCCCCGCGACCTACGCAGCAGAGCTCAGAGAGCCCCACGGAGGTTGGAGGTGGTGGAGGCTACAAGTCTGTGGGTGCAGGAGGGCAAAAGGCTACTTACCAAAGACGAACATGCTGCTCCCGTAGACAACAGCTGAGTGGTGGTAACGGGGGGCTGGTGGGGTGCCAGTGGTAAAGGCTCTGGGAGAGGCACAGGGTGAGGTCAGTGAGGGGTCACCCTCACCACCTCCATACTTTATTTTCCTTTCTCCCTTCTTCTCTTTCCTCCGTCCTCTCTTCTACCTACCCCTCCCTTCTCCTTTTCTTTTCAAGTTATGGTGTTGCTGTAAGTAGTCCAGGCTGGCATGTAACTCATTATGCTATGTATTCCAGGTTGGCCTCAAATTTATCATCCTCCTACCTCAGTCTCCTGAATACTGGAATTAGAGAGAGGTATCACTACAGTCATTTAACTCTTTCAGACAAGTTCTCATTACAGTGCCCAAGCTGGCTTCTAATTTATGGTTCAAGTGATCTTTCCCCTCAGCTGTCCACAGACACAGGAGAAGAGATGTACAAAGCAGAGCATCAGCTTTGCTTTACATCTGTATTTCTAAGGTGCCGTTTCTCTCCTAGAGCATTTAAAACATCAGTAACCAGGAGAAAGCCAAAGTAACAGGCATTGAACTCTTGCAGATGCTGCTTGGAGGAAGCCCTTACCCGGCACCTTTCTAAGCCTCTAAGAGGCTTCTCGGATCCCCTGCCCCCCAGACAGGGTTTCACTATGTGGCCCTGGCTGTCCTGAAACTTGCTCTGTAGACCAGGCTGGGCTCAAACAGGATCTGCCTGCCTCTCGAGTGCTGGGATTAAAAAGCCACCATGTACTGGGCAGTGGTGACACACGCCTTTAATCCCAGCACTTGGGAGGCTGAGGCAGGTGGATCTCTGTGAGTTTGAAGCCAGCCTGGTCTACAAAGTGAGTTCCAGAACAGCCAGAGTTACACAGAGAAACTCTGTCTTGAAAAACCAAAAAAAAAAAAAAAAAAAAAAAAAAAAAAAAAAAAAAAGAAAGAAAGAAAGAAAAAAGAAAACCACCATGCCTGACTTTTTCTCCCTTTAAATAGGGTCTTGCTACGTAGTCTTGGCTGGACTAGAAGTCACTGTGTAGACCAGACTGGCCTCAACTCACAGAGATCTGCCTGAGTACTAGGATTAAATGTGTGAGTCACCAGTGATGCCTGGCTGGGGGACTGGTTTGTTCTTTTGGAATCGTTTGGAAGATATTTTACAATTCGCTTTTTCAAGAGAGCAACAGAGTTTAACTTGGTCCTGGTATCAAGATACTGGGATTATGGGAATGCCCCACTATTCTCAGCTTAAGCAATTTATTTTGGCTTGTCTTTTGAGAGGGTCTTGCTATGTTACAAAGGCTGGTCTCAGATTTGCCTGCTTGCCTCCCAAAGACTAGAATGTTAAGTGGTCTACCACCATAGCTGGCTATATGTGAATTTTTTTTGCAGTGTTGGGTAATGAACCTGGGAACTTGTGGATCACTTCTCCACAGTGCACACGGGGAGGGGAGAGGACACTTTGTGAAGTAGTTCTCTCCTCCACCTTTACTTTTTCTGATGATTGAACTCAGCTCATCAGCCTTGCTCAGCACTGCCTTCATCTGCTGAGCCAGCTCGCTGGCCAGTCAAAGGAGTTTTTTAAATTAATTAAGGACTGGATCTGGACATGGAGCTCAGTTAGTCAAGTGTTCGCCTTGTCTGCACTAAGCCTGCCTCAGCCTGCCTAACCACAGCTCTGAGTTAGATCCCCAGTATTGATAAGCCAGGCAGGGCAGCAGATGTCTGTAATCCCACACTCGGGTGTAGACATAAGAGGGTAAGAGGTCAGGGTCATCCTTACTACACAGCAAGTGTGAGGCCAGCCTGGGACATACATGAGACCCTGTCCGAAAAAAAAAGGCTAGGGATATAGTTCAGAGGTAGAGTGCCTGCCTGGCACACACCAGTCCCCAGATTTTATATCTAGCACAGAAAAAAAGAAATCAAAGAACTGGTAGCAGCTGTATTAAAATCAAGCGTGAGAAAAATTATTTCTGCTGCTTGGCCAGTGCTGCCAGGGAGCCCAGGCAGAGGCAGGTGTCCTGGTGGGTTGTGGGGTTTGTTGTTGTTTTTCCTTGTTTATTTTTGTCAACTTGACACAAGCTAGAGTATCTGAGAATAGGGAAACACAACTGAGAAGAAGGCTCCATAGTGTCAGGCTGTAGGCAAGCCTAGGGGGCATTTTCTTAATTAGTGATTGATGTGGGAGGCCCCACCTCTTTGTGGGTGGTACCATCCCTGGGCAGGTGGTCCTGGGTGGTAAAAGAAAGCAGGCTGATGATCTACAGAGCGAGCTCCAGGACAGGCACCAAAACTACATGAAGAAACCCTGTCTCGGGGAAAAAAAAAAAGAAATATATAGAATATACAAATTCATGGAGACAGAAAGATTAGAAGATATCTCAAGATGGAGAAGAAAGGAATATAGAGCAATGATTTCCTAAGTACAGAATCTCTGTTTTGTGTGATGGAAAAGCCCCACAAACGGACAGTAGTATCAGGACATAATATCATGAATGCAATAAATCAATACAATTAATGTAATTAATGAATATCAAAAATATAGTTATTGAATGAATACTGCGAATGTAATCAATGAATACCACAAATGTAATTAAGATAATGAGTATAATTAATGAATATCATGAGTGTAATTAATATCTTGAATGTTAATTCATGCCACTGAATTGTGAATTTAAAAATGGTTACAATTGCAAATACTATGTTCATTTAAAAAAATAAGGTGGCAGCTGGAGAGATGGCTCAGAGGTTAAGAACACTGTTCTTCCACAGGTCCTGAGTTCAATTCCCAGCACCCATATGGTGGCTCACAACCATCTGTAATGAGATCTGGCTCCCTCTTCTGGCCTGCAGGGATACATGCAAACAGAACACTGTATACATAATAAATAAATAAATCTTTTAAAAAAAATTTCAGTTTCTTTTCTTTTTTTTTTTTTTTTTTTTTTCTTTTTTGGTTTTTTGAGACAGGGTTTCTCTGTGTAGCTTTGGAGCCTGTCCTGGAACTTGCTCTGTAGCCCAGGCTGGCCTCGAACTCACAGAGATCCTCCTGGCTCTGCCTCCCGAGTGCTGGGATTAAAGGCGTGCGCCACCACCGCCCGTCTTTAAAAAAAAATAAGGTGGGATGTAATCACCACATATTATACGTGTGTATGAAATTGAAGACAGTGATGTTCTAAAATAGAAAGTGGTGACGGTGTCATGGGCCTATGAGGATGCTGGACTAAAGTCTATCAAATTGTGCAAACAGGCAAATTGTATACTATGTGAATTATTTCTCAATAAAGATTTCATAAAATGTAAAAAAAAAGAAAAAGAAAAGAAAAGAAAAGAAAAGAAAGAAAGAAAGCAGGCTGAGCAAGCCATGAGGAGCAAGCCAATACGCAGCTCCCCTCCACGGCCGCTGCCTCAGCTTCTGCCTCCAGACACCTGCCTGGAGTTCCTGCCCTGACTCCCTTCAATGACAGACTGTGACATGGACATGTAAGCTGAGATTAACACTTTCCTTCTCAAGTTGATTTTGATTTTTTGGGTTTGTTTGTTTGTTTTTGAGACAGGGTTTCTCTGTGTAGCTTTGAAGTCTGTCCTAGATCTCACTCTGTAGACCAGGCTGGCCTCAAACTCACAGAGATCCACCTGCCTCTGCCTCCCGAGTGCTGGGATTAAAGGTGTGCGCCACCACTGCCCGGCTTGTGTTGCTTTTGGCCATGGTGTTTCAGCACAGCAATAGAAACCTAAGACAGTGCATGATGCCAAATGGAGCTGCCCTGCCTGGCTGAGTGTCCAGAGCAGTCACATAATCTCCAGAGCCCTGCATCCTCCTCTTTCAAAACAGACCCCATCCCAGAAGGCTCCTGAGGACCAAGGGGAAGTCCTACAGGCTACAGAGAATGCACCACAGGGGGCTGTGTGGCACTGTGCTCCTGCATGAGCAGATGATAGAGCTAGCCAGTCCGGTAAACCCTGACCCTCAGGTCTGTGTAAGCTGCTCCCAGACAGGGACTGCTGCAGGAAACACAAGTATGTGGTACCCAAAGAGGGCAGCTAGCTCTTGTGCAAGGCCACACAGCTGAGACTGTGGTTCACAGGGTTTGCATGCTGCTCAGTGCCTGTATGGGGTCTACTGAAAGGCAACTAGCCCTATGAGACAGGTAGGACAGGAGGCCCTGCTGACAGCCTGGAGGTGGCACTCTAGGAAAACTAATTAGCTGAGGTCCACCCATGCCCTGTCTGAGACCCGACAGCAGCTCCTGGCCCAGAAGAAGTTCTGGTGACTACAGGTCCCTCCCAGGTAAGAGTCTAAATACCACCTACTAGACCAGACAGACCCCTTAGTTCACAGGATTTAGGATAATCATTTTCACAGAAAGCGAGAGAAGGAGGAAGCCATCTAAGGCTCTCCTCTGTTATATTTAATCTCTCTCTGGCCCTCCACATGAGCTGACTATCAGCCAGTGAACCTAGGACTGTGCTGCTGCTCTCCAGGACAGGCGGGGTCCTGGGGCCACCCACCTGCACCAGGAGCAGTCCTTCACGTCAAACCGCAGGAGATCGTTGAGCATCGTCTTTCTGAAAGGCAGTCAGAGAGAGGGTGACAGGAGCCAGGCTGCTTTGTCAAAGCGTTACCTCACCAGGATCTTAGAGATGGGCAGGGGCGTACAGCCAGGGTTGGAGACAGCAGGGAGGGCCTGGCTCACCGACCTCTGGACTTGTCCGGAGTCAGACAACCCAAAGGACAAAAGTAGTGACCAGTGATATGAGCAACTAGGGCTCCCACACTGACAGAGCCAGCCTGATCCCCACCACCAGCAGCCCACTGAAGGCTGATACGAGAGCAGGAACCGGCCCAGAGGCTGGAGTCATCACTCATACCTCCCCCCAGCCTCCAGAATTCCTACTCCTGCATTTAACCCTTCTGAGACAGACCGCACTACGATGAAACGCTGGCTCAAACATGCATCTCCTGCCACCTGACGTAAGAACCGCACTAAAGACAGTCCACTGTCCACTGGGTCAGCTTCCATTACCGGCATGTTACCAACCCTTGTCAACGTGGAAGAAGAAAGTGAACCGACAGGATCCCAAGCACTCCCTTCAGGCCAGGCCTTTACAGGGCACCCCTGCCTGGCTCAGTCTGTGCCAGCTGCGTACCCTCCCTGACTTCATTTTATAGGAGAGGAAGCTTGGCCCGCAGCCAGGAGGGCAAAGCGTAGAGGCTGGTGTCAGCCTCCCCTTGTTTAACCCCCACTTAAACTTCGTGGGTAAAACACTAAGTTGCTATGCTAGGCCCCCGAAGACCAGGCAAACCGGAACAGCTACTGGGGCCCAACGCCTCGTAAACTCAAACGTTAAGGAACACCCCAAAACCGGAGACTGCAGGCTACCTGGGCCTGCTGAAGCCCTGAAGAATTCTAACCTAACCAACCAGGCCCCGCCCCCACCCCGGGCTTTCCTTGAAGCAAAGTTGCTACTGCCCAGTAGGAACTCATCTTTCCACTCTGTTGAATGGAGGTTGCCCTGGTTTTTCTTAAGTCACAGCCAAACAGATGCATAATGAAATTTTCTCTAACTTTCTTTTGAAACTGCATACCAAAAACACTTCTGCTTATCACCACAGTTCTCTACCTGCTCCAGAAAATGCTAATGACAGCGATCCTAAGTTACCACTCTGTGTTGGACACTGGTCTTTTTGGTGTGGGGAATTCTTTTGAAGGCTCATCCTTTAACTCAGTAAACGCTGACTGTGACATCCGGGCACTGGTACAGAGAAGTGAGAAGAAAGATGCCTTGTCTTGGCAGAGAAACTAGATCAGTGCCAGCAATTGCAGTCTGGGGTGCAGACGGAGCTGGTAAGAAGTAAGAGAGGACACGGAGGCCTCACCCACAAGGAACATTAGAAGGGCAGCGAGCAGTGTGTCTGGGAAGGAACAGCATTGCCAAGGGCTGGCTGAGAATCAGGACCTGCAAGTGTACAGCAGGCCTCATACACTCCTGTGAGAACTCGGCTTTACACAGAGGTGCCGGGACATTGGTGGGGGGGCGGTCTATGGTCTGACTTGCAGCTGTAAATGGATCCCCAGCTGCTCTTGAGAAAGATAAGATAAATGCCAGAGGACCAACGCCCAGTTTGCATGCCCTAATAGAGTCCTGAAAATCTCACTTGCTCTAGATCAGCTACCCCAGGTAGTCTACAGGACCAAGACTGTAGTCCCCTTCCTGGGCTTTAGGCCAGGTTCTGGGCCTGAGAGGAGGGAGTCACATACAAACATATAACTTCAGCTTACTTAAAAAGTCTGCGTGGGGCTGGAGAGATGGCTCAGAGGTTAAGAGCACTGACTGCTCTTCCAGAGGTCCTGAGTTCAATTCCCAGCAACCACATGGTGGCTCACAACCATCTGTAATGAGATCTGGTGCCTCTTCTGGCCTGCAGTCACATATGCTATATACATAATAAATAAATAAATAAATTTTTTTTTTTTTTAAAGATTTATTTATTATGTATACAGAGCTTGCACATATCCCTGCAAGCCAGAAGAGGGCCTGCAGTCACATATGCTATATACATAATAAATAAATAAATAAATTTTTTAAAAAAAAAAAAAAAAAAAAAAAAAGTCTGCGTGCATGGAGATGTGCTCACCAGAACTGCAGGTCATTTCCAGGAAGATTATTTTCCAGGAAGTTAAAGCAACCCAGGGAAATCTCCACCAGAAGCAAGACATGCACAGCACCAATAAAACCGATTTTGGAGGCAGTGAGATGGCTCAGCAAGTGAAAGCACTTGCCACCGAGTCTTGCAACTTGGGTTCAATCCCTGGTACCCACCCGCATGGCAGGGGAAAGATGAATCCTGCACGCCGTTGTCTGACCTCCATATGCACCCCATAAACAGATGTAAAAACAACAACAAAACATGTTCTCCATACTTTTGGTTACAAAGCAAGCGAGTGGGGGCAAAGCCTAGAGAGAAGTGTAGGGAAAGAAGAAAAGTGCCTGGCAGGGCTATAGGCCGTCTCCTCATTCAAAACAAGCATGTTTCTAGGGACAGAGCATGTGCTGCCATTCGAATACCAGGGTGAGAGGGCTTTAAGGGCAGGATCTTCCTCACCATAACCTGGGAACCAGGTACAAGGTACCTCACAGATAGGGAAGCAGAGGTTCACAGGACATGGCTAATGACCCCCATTCTCAGACAACAGTCTGTCTCATTGTCCCCTGCCACCACTCCCATCAAAACAGACAAACTCACCCGTTGTCTCCGCCAAACACATAGATGGCATCCTTATATGCTACGACTGTGTGCTTGCTACGCCTAGAAAGAAAGAAGAGGTGGCGGGTGGTGAGACCGGGACTCTCCTGGCTGACACCGGGTGGCTGTCACATAAGTTTGGGTAAATCCTCTCAACTGCTAAAATCTACAGAGATCCTTCAATTCTATCAGACAGCAAGGACGTCTGGCACACCGAGGATTCTGCAGGCTCCCCACCTATACCTCAGCTCCGGGACCCAAACGGGACCCTCAGAAATGTAACAGCTCTAGTACCCTGCCTAGGGTCACACTACTGGGCGACTCCTGGGAATCGACTACCCCCAGGACATCACACGGGGTCTCGCCCCTAGGGCCCATCCTGGGCCCTCCTCAGCTCTCGTCGCCACTCCCAGTGCCTTCAGGACCCCCTGCACACTGTCGTACCGGGCGCCCACGAATTCGTCGCAGGGTGGGAGGCGCCGCCAGCGATGCACTGTTTCGAAGGGTCCAAAGTTGAGCGTCAGGTACTCGACACTGTCTGAGCAGCTGTGGTCAAAGTCCACGCTCGGAGCCACCTTGGAGCGCACCCCTCCTGCCAGGGCCCCAGCTCCGATCGGGGCCCCCGAGCCTCCGGACCCAGCCATCCCTGGTTCAGGCCGGGTGGGCCGCCCAGGTTGCAGGGCTCACGGCCGCCGCCCGGGCCGAGCCCAGGGACCACATTTCCCGAAGGGCCCTGCGCCTACGGCGTAGCACGTCCGGCCAGCGTGCGCGCTGGGCCCGCCTTCCCGACAAGCCTTGCGCTCCCCGCGACACGGCGGGCTGTTGAGGACTTTGGGGTTCCTTACAGTGTCATACAGCGAGCACTTCACATTCTGAAAGCATTTCTGGCCAGTAATCGGCTTGGGTTCCTCCTGTCGGGAAACGCGGTCTGACCAGAGCATGCCTTGTAGTCGAGCTTTGCCATCGCCCGGAAGCCGCCACCCCCGGAACTCCAGAATGAGGTTTCCGGCTTGCGGGCGACTCAACCATCCACCTTCTGCTTGCACCCCCAAACCGGGGCTTCAGTCCTCCCCTCTCCCTTGGCGTTCTTATTGTCTGGGACTCTTGGTGGCGGAGAACCTCTGTGTTCTCCGTTCTTGTTTATGGGCAGGATTTTCATTTTTTTCTCCCCTTTTCTGCTGTGGGCTTTGAACCCAGGACCTGATGGGCTAGCACTACCCTAGGCTACCCCACAAACATTTAAAATGTAGTTTGATGCCAGTTGAATTGTTTCTTCGTCTGTAAAATGAGGATTCAGAAAGTTCAGACAAAAGGGAAACGTCAAGTCGTGAAGATGAAGTCGTAAAGCTAATTGGTTTTCTAGTTTCAACTTCGTTGTGTGTGTGGGGGGGGGGTAAGTGCTTATAAACGTAAAATAGTAAAAGTGAAGTCACGAGCAGCTTCACAATGGCTATTCTAGCTGTACAAAAGATCATCAAGATATATAGAATGTGACTGGGTAAGTTTTTGAGTGGCTACTGTAATCCAGCTGAATATTTTTATTTCTGAGTATATAACAATGATGATTTAATAATAGCAATAAAACAGCTCAGATTGCTGTGAGGAGCATGGGGTCTGCCTCAGGTCGCAGCTCCTGTCTTTCTTAAGTGGGCAAATACAAAAGCTGCCTCTGGCGTCTTGAAAACAAAACAAGATCTCATGTAGCTCAAACTTGTGTTATTACAGGCATGTCACACCATACCTGGCTGTCCCTCCAGTGTTGGCCCAATTACACTGGGACACAGATCTGCAGAAACATGTTTTAATTTCAGGGTAATGTTGCAGGGTCTTGCTGGGAAGATAGTCCTAAGAGAGGAAACAGAGGCAGAGCCTGTCCTGCTAAAACCAGCTGTCAGTGACAGCTGAGGCCTTGGGAATAGACCATCTTCTGGAGGCAGCAGGAGCCTCTCTGGAGGGGAGGCAGACAGTTGAAGGCAGGCCGTGGGAAGACTCAGATTCCACCCTGGGGGATCCTGGGAAATTGGAGATTGGCACTTGCCCCCAGGACTTGGTCTCTGACCTTGGTGCCCCAGAGGCCTGCCCAGGTCCACCACGTGAGAGCTCAGGATCCTTTCCCTGTGAGCCAAGACATGTCACCGGTTCTGCAGGGATGAGAGGAGGAGGAGTCGGGGCAGAAGAGAGTAGGCTCCCCCCTCTAGGCACCGTGAACAGCAGCGGAGACCGCTACGTGTCGGTGCCCAGCAGGGAAATGGACTTGGGCAGGGTAGGAGGGTCCGATAACCGGGCTGGGGGAAGAAGGGCTCAGAACAGTCAGTGGGAACGACAGAACACACGTACTTGCCGTGCAGCATAAACAGCCTTTGCGAAGGCAAGCGGGAAACAGAAGGCCAGAGAAAGCATGTCATTTATCAGGTCTGCCCTGGCTCTTGCATGTTTCCACCCTAGGATTTACCCCTGTCAGGTAGCCTTCAGCCCCTCAGCCACCTCTGGCCTGTCCTAGTTCCTGGAAGTTCGCTGTACACAGGTCAAGCTCTGGGGACTCTCACTGGCACTGTGCTGGTGTACAGTAGTGGCTAGTGTCCAGCGCCTCCCAGATGTCCTACAACCACCCCCCATCTCCGTGTATGGCATATATGGAAGCATCACTAGCTGTGTTTCCCCACCTAGGCTTAGCACAAATCACATTGGTCAGGAGTCCCAGGCTTGGGCTCACTCAAGTAGTGGACTGTGCCTCCATCTCACAGCACTGGCTCCGCTCTGGGGCACACACCTGTTTCCCTTCTGCTTCTGCAATCACATCTTGTCGGCTTCTATATCACAAATTCATCCCCCATGCTAACCAGGAGCCATGAGAACTGAAAGTGAGGGGAGAGCTCTACAGAGGTGTGGGGGCAACAGGCTGCCATGGGAACCTGAGAGATCCTACCCAGGACACCCACACACACCCCCAAGACCTCCCACACCCGCACTCACTCCACCTCCCGCTTCCGGATGGTTCGACCTGAGGCCAGCACCTCAGCCACCTTGGATACGATGGGATCGTAGTTCATGCTGGCCACAGCAATCACTTCATCACCTCTATAGAGAGAAGGAGCCTGAGGCTGAGGACCACTAGCAATGATCCTGAAGATCCTAACACCTTCTGTTCTGGGGTGCTGGGAAGCTCTTGTCCAGGAAAACAGGATGTCCTGAGCACCCGGGTCTCTACTGGTCCCAGCACTGTCAGCTGCCCTAGGAAGCTCCAGCCCTTGGCACGGTGCAGGGATGGACCCAGCCTTAGCATCACCTTCTCTCTACCAGTATGCCTCTCCTAGTTGCAGACACCTACCTCGGTTTCAACACTTACCTCGGATATCCAGAAGACACAGTATTGTCTGATGGTGGAAGAATTATTATGCCCCCTCATCTTTGCGATGCCTCCTGCTCATACCCCTCTCCCATTCTCCTCCCTTCAGGCAGCCCCCCTGCTTTGCCAACACTGACCACCCATTCCCAGCAGCACTCCCCCTGCTCCACGCTCCCACTGCACCCCATTTCTCTCACTTGGTGTAAAAAGCCACAAACTTCAGCTCTTCCAGATCCCCCTGAATGATGACATCATCGAAGCCTTCTCCGTAGCCTGTGGGAGGGTGCCCATGTGAACTGGGAAAGGGAACAGTCTTCATAGGCTGGCTCCCTACCCTGCCCTCTTACCTCCTGTCTAAACAACCTCCCTACTCCTCTCTCCCCTTCACCCTCTCTCTCTATCTCTGTCTTGGTTTCTCTGTGTAGCCCTGGCTGTCCTGGAGCTCACTCTGTAGACCAGGCTGGCCTCGAACTCAGAGATCTGCCTGCCTCTGCCTCCTGAGTGCTTGGCCTAAGGCATTTGCCACCATTGTCTGGCTCCCACTCCTTTTTTAAAAAATTTAATTACATTTAGTGTGTGTGTGTGTGTGTGTGCGCGCGCGCGCGCGCGCGCGCATGCATGTATGGAGGTCAGAGGACAACTTGCAGGAATTGATTCTCTCCTTCCACTCTGCAGGTCCTGGGAATCAAACTCAGATCATGAGTTTGGCAGTAAGAACCCTTACCACTGGGCCATCCCACCAACCCTCCTCTAGCTAAGTCTCAACATTGAACCCAAATTGACCTTCAATTCCTGATCTTCCCATTTTAGCCTCCAGACTGCTGGGATTATCGTTCACAACCACACCTGCACTAAACCAACTTGTTTGCCAATTCTTAGTTCACACTGGACCCAACCCCCACACTTAATCCCAAAGTGCCTTCGGGCCCTACCCCTAACTGCTGTAGGCTAAGCCCCCATCCCCATGATGGGCTTTTAGCTACCCTCTACAGACTTTTAGTTACCCGCGTAGCGGAGGCTCTTGCCAAACATGGCAGTCCACAGATAGGGCACCGTGTTGATCTCCGCCTCCTGTGCCAGCATGTTCTCAGCTGCTACCCGCCCTGAAAGACCCAGGGTGGTTAGAGCCCAATCCTTTCCCTCACCACCCCAACACTGCCCACCCTCAGCCCACTCTGGGGACCCTTGACAGGTACTGTTGCTGTTGTCCAGGACTCCCAAAAAAAGGCATCACATTCCACCGTAGCCCATCTTTGGATACATTAACTGGTTTGGGGCCCCAAGAGACCCACTGATTCAAAGATCCTCTTTGAATGATCTGTTGTACATCTGAAAGGTCTACTGGGGTTGTGAACTACTTCACAATTGTGTACACAGAAAACTAACCAGACATACCAGGTCTAATGAGGGACTAAACTGGAAGGAAAAACCAGAAGGAGAACCGGCAGCCCACGCAGGGCCTGCAGAGTCAGCACAGGTGGCTGTCCACTTCCTGAAGCCCCGCCTGAAGCCATAGCTGGGTACATTTAAGAAGCTCTGGCCCGCCATAAGTCCTAATTATATTTGGCCGAGGAGTAGCCTTTGGTTCCTTATTCTCTAGCAGCAACGTTAGACCTTGGGTTTGAACAGATACTGGAATTGGGAGATAGCATTATTATCAGCCCTCCAGATAACGGTGAAGGAGAAATTAAAGGAAAGTAGATGTATGGGGGAAGTCCCTGGAGTGGGCAACACGCTGCTCCCTGCATCTCAGGGATTGAGAGCAGCTGTACGTAGTCCACGAGGCTCAGGAAACCTGGTGGCTACCAAATGTTAGGGGAGGCAGGCTCCACAAACAGCAAATAACCCAACCCAGTCTGGGCTACATAACTTCCTCCAGGGATTCATAAAGCAACTGAGCTCACAGAGATATAGTGGTGTAAGAGACAGGCCCTGAGTAAGAAGCTAGCCTACTAAATAAACTCCTTCTCTCCCTCTGTGGTGAATGCCGGCCAAGGGGGAATTCTGCCAAACATATGACCTTGATAGGAAAATGGCAATCAGGATTGGAGAGGGTTTTGCCCAGCTAAATGGCATTCACAGGGTCTCTGGAGATGGGCCACTCTACACTGATTGGTCACTGGATGAGACTTGTCGAACAAGCCACAACCTATCCTTGAACTTAAGACCTCAGATCAAGAAGTGGGGAATGGGCCTGAAGGTGGCTGAGGCCCTGGGATGGCCTTCCAGCCCTTAACTTGCTTCGGGCTGGCCGTACCCTGGGCATGGGCCATCTGCCAGTGTGGGATGTTCACTTTCCGATTGTTCCTCCAGGCCAGAGGGAAGGTGACGGCATCACCAGCAGCAAACACGCCTGGGATGTTGGTCTGCATCATCTGTGGGGAGAGGGCCAGTGCTCTGACATGGACCTCCGGCCACGCCCCACCCAGCATCCTTCCCACTTCATCCAGCCCCACCTTGTTGACTGGGATGAAACCTCGGGAATCCAGACCAATGCCACTCTGCCTCAGGAAGCCTGTGGCAGGCACCGCACCTAACAGGACAGAAGCCATGCATCTACACTCCGGTCCCATCTCTCTCCATCCTGTGTATCTGCCTGCTCCAGATTAATCACCTACAGGCTACCCACCCGGGGTCTTAATGAATCCTACCCTCTGTGCCCCCATTCACAGGCTGTGCATCCCTTTAGCCCCAGAAGCTATCTGCCCCAATAGATGCTACAGAACTCTCCTATAGGGATCCACAAGCCATGCTTCTCCAGCCCTGTGCTGCCAGCTTGGCTCCTCCCCAAACTATGTCAGCTGGCATAGGAACCAATCAAAGGCTTATCTGTGCCCTATGTATCAGCTGGTAGCAGTCACCTGCTCTGTGAAATGCCGAGCTAAGCCAGGTACACACCTTTCCCGATGGTCCTGTGAAGTGGGTACCATTGGGGTCCCATTTTACAGATGTGGAAACTGAAGCTCAAGTAAGGGATCCAAGGTCACTAGAGAGTGTGTATGGGCAGTTCTGTTCACTAGTGCCTACTTGTCTACCTACTCACCAATGCCTACCACGCAGACATCTGCCCGCAGAACCTTGCTGCTCTTCAGCACCACCTCCTGCAGCTAGGGGGAGGGAGTGGGTGAGCCGATGGGTACAGTTCCTGAGCCCAGGAAGAGACACGGAGAGCAGCAGCAGAGAGAAAAACCCACCTTGCCCTCCTGAGCCCGCAGCTCCAGCACCTCTGTCTGCATATAGAACTTCACCCGGTTGTTTTCAAACATCTGTACAAGCAAGCGGGCACATGGCAGTGGGTAAGACGACAGCCCGGGGCTAGGCCATTCGGTCAGGGTGTCCAGAGGCCAGGCACTGGGACAGGCTCACCTTCATAAGGGCTCGACCGACACGTTCCCCCAGGAACCTCCGGAAGGGTGTCTCCTCCAGCTCCACCACAGACACTGAGTGGGCCTTCTCAGCCAGATAGGCAGCCACCTCCATCCCTGGCAGGTGGGCAAGGGTGGCAAGGCTGGCACTCTGACACCGAGGGCCAGCGTATCCTGGGGACTGGCCATGGTGGTTAAACACCACGCACATCCCTTGAAGCTACTCACCCAGGAAGCCCGCTCCCACAACAACGGCGTTGTGGCCGCGGGCCAGCCTCCCCACGCGGTTGGCATCCTCAGGTGTGCGGATGGTGAACACGTTCTCCACATCTTTGCCTTTGCAGTTCAGGGTCTTAGGGCTGAGATTCAGTGAGTGGTACTAGTGAGGGCCTCCCATCCTGGGTGATACCCAGCTGCCTCGCGTCTGGTCAAGGCAGGAGACACACACTACCTGCTGCCTGGTGCCAGCAACAGCTTGCTGTACTCCAGCTTGAAGCCGTCCTTGAACACGACCTTCTTATTCCTCACATCCACTGTGACCACCTGTGACCCCAGTGGGCAGTGAGACCTCGGCACAGGCTTGGGCCTTGTTGCTCACTTCTTACTTCCACAAGATCCCCCGAACCCAGAAGTTAGGCTCCTTGCAGCAATCTCAGGGCAGTCCCACAGCCTGGGCGCCTTTCTCTAGACGCCAGGCATCCCCTAACCCCTGAAAGCTGTCTTTATACTTCCAAGTCCCACCAGGTTCTCTTGTCTTAACTGGGATCAGACCATCTCCCCAGCCACCCTGCTGGGAAGATGGGTCAGTGCTGGGTCCCAGGCCTGGACAAAAGGGCTGAGCAACCATCACACCCGGGCACACATGGCTTCCTGTCATTCTGGTTCCCTTGAAGCTTTTTCTTCTTCTATTTTTTGGTTTGTTTGTTTGTTTGGTTGGTTGGTTGTTTTTCCAGACAGGGTTTCTCTGTGTAGCCCTGGCTGTCCTGGAACTCGCTCTGTAGACCAGGCTGGCCTCAAACTCTGCCTCTGCCTCCTGAGTGCTGGGATTAAAGGTGTGCACCACCAGTGAAGCTTTTTCTTTGCCTGTTTCCAACCTTCCCCTCGTACCTGGGCTTCAGTGAGCATCTCGAGACCATAGGCCCGGAAGAATTCCTTGGGTCTCAGGGCCAGCTGTTCAGGTTGTGCATCCAGGGACTAAGGAACATGGTCATGAGTCAAGTCCAGATGGTGAGATGGTAGCTATTCCATTACACACACACACACACACACACACACACACACACACACACACACACACACATATATCTTTTTTTTTTTTTTTTTTTTTTTGACACAGGGTCTCAGTTTGTGGCTCTGGCTGGACTGGAACTATGTAGATCAAACGCACAGAGATCTACCTGCCTCTGCCTCCCAAGAGCTAAGATGAAAGTTATGTTCCATTTTACTGTAAAGGACACAGAGCCCAGGGAGGTCAGGTCAATCTGGGTCACATGGGTATATCGGACAGAACTCAACAAACCCAGAGCTCTTGGGAGCACTACAGTCAAGCCTGGTGGACTGGAGAAAACAGTCAGCTAGACCTCCAGGTCGTGACAGGCAAGGCTCCACACGGACATGACAGGGACCTGGAGGAATAACGATCCACGTACTGTCCCATTCCCACCTTGCTGAGCTTGGCCCGGTCATAGGGCAGATGGCGATCCAGGGTGCAGAGGACAATCCGGTCTGAGAAGCCCTCCTGCCTCAGGGTCTCCGCACACACCAGGCCGGCAGCACCTGAGGGACAGGACCATAGACCAAGGCCAAGGTCTCTCCCACCCTCCATGCTTCGCCTTTCCTCCGTTAACCAACACCAACCTGCACCCACTATGAGCACGTTGGTGCTGCTGCTGTGGCCAGCGCTCGGAGAGATGCACTTGGCCATCACCTTTGTCCGTCGCTGTAGCTGCAGGGCCTGGGAGTGGTGGGAGGGGCAGGGGGGCTGGGAGCTCAGTTCCTGAGGCTCCAGCCCGGCCTCATCTCCTCCCACGCCAGGCTCCCTTCCACTCAAACCTGGGCCTCGGTGACCCCTGAGTCACCCCGGTACCTGCTTGCTTGCCCGGACAGTCACCTTCTCCTTCTCAATCTTCACCTGAGAAGGCGGCACAGCACAGCATTAGCACCAAACTCTGAGATGCTTCGGTCCTGACTCCACACCACAGGCTCCCACCACGCCACTTTCCCAGTCCTACCTGGAACTTATGTAGACTGTCCAGGCCTGGGAAGTCCTCTAGGTCCCCAGTACTGATGTTGAAGCAGGCACCATGCCAGGGGCAGCGCACACGGCCCCGGGACAGTACACCTAGGTGAGGCAAATGGGTTCCAGTCTAGAGCCGTGCCCAGAGACTGCTCTCTGGGGCTCCTTGGGTATTGGACCTCTCCCCAACCCAGGAGACCCCACAAAGGGATGAGGGTGCTGGGGCCTGCTGGAATCCCTATATAGGCATGTATGGCATGTCCCACCTCCCATGTATACCCTGCCCTTTCTCACCTTTCACCAGGGGTGCTCCATAGTGAGGACACTTATGGCCCAGGGCATGAAATTCCCCATTGTCCTTCACCAGCAACACCTTCCCCCAGCCCAGCTCCACTTCCCGCATCCTGGGGAGGGGCTGGGTTCAGTTAGAGGCCAAGCCAGAAGTCCTCCTGGAAGCACCTCCTCCCAGGGTCCAGGCTTTGGGAAGCTCAGAGCAGCTGACACCCAAAGGCTGCACCCAGGGAGTCAAGAGCCACAGCCCATTCCAGACCACTGCCTCAGCCCAATCCTTCATGTGTGGCCTCTCCCATGCCGTCCACCTCAGGCCCCACCACCACCCTCGCAGCCCAGCACCCACTGGCCATTCTCCAGGTCCTTGACGTGGCAGACAGTAGCCTCCACACAGTCCTGAGGGCTGGGGTAGGGCTGGGGGGTGGGCAGGCGCTCTTCGGCATGGAAGTGGCGCGCTGTGCCATTGCCCTGGTAAGCCCGGGGGCTGCCCTTTCCGCCGGCCGACAGCTCCTCCTTGGCCCGCTCTTTCTCTGGTAGCACCACTTCAATCTTGAGTTCCACTGTGGACAAAGCAGCCATGAGCCCTAACTGAACCAGCTCTGTTCCCACCCCACAGGACGAGCAGAGGTCAGCAGGAGGTAGCTGACTTCAGCTCACTTGTGTACATTTCCTTCCTGTTGAAGAGCCCAGGGTCTGCACTGAGGCTAGCACTCCACCGCCGAGCTCCAGCCATCCCAGAAACTTTTACTTTTCCAATGACAAAAAGTAGTGAAGGAGACTCAGTTCTTCACACTGGAGCCATTTTCTCTAGGAATGTCTGGAGGAAAGAACCTCCATGCCCAACTCATCTAATGACGGACAAAGACACTGTCTCTGCCTGGAGACACACTTGCTGGGCAGGGCGAAACAGAGTGGCTCACTCCTGTAATGACAGCGCTCCAGAGGCTGAGCAGCCCAGGAAACAAAGTGAGACCTTACGTCAAGAAATGATGAGGGTGGGGACAGAATCACTGCCCTTGGAACTTTCTCATTAGCTTTGAAAATGTTTTGCTATTTGGGGGTTGTGTTTTCTTTGTTATTTTAGACAATCTCATACAGTTGGACGACGATATCCTCAATTCAATATCTGCCTGACAACGTCTTTGAATTCTGGACCACAGGTAGGTACTACCTATTCCAGTTTGAAAAGTTTATTCTTTTCAAAATTAAAAATAAAAAAATGACTGCCTAGGGTTGGAGAATTGGCTCAGTGGTTAAGAGCACTTCTTGTTGTTGCCTAGGACCCAGGTTCGATTCCCAGCATCCACACGGAGGCTCACCACCTCCTCAGGCACCACGCATGAACGTGGTACATAGATGTTCATGGAAGCAAAACACTCATACACATAAAACAGTAAAAATAAATCTAAAAAAAAGACATCTCCCGAGCAGGGTACAGCATTTGTGAAGTACCCACAGGCTCTGGATTCCATCCTCAGAACTGCAACAATAACAACAATAAATGAATGTTTTAGAAGCCAGAACAAGGCATGGTAGTGTACACCTGTGGTCCCAATACCTAGGAGGTGGAGACAGGAGGGTCAGGAATTTAAGGTCCTCCTCAGACACATGATGAGTTTTGAATCCAGCCTGAGGTGAAAGAGCACCCAGGGCAAGGCAGGCTTTGGCAGAATGACTTAGCACAGGTGAAGTACTGGGATCAACGTCCTCGGTACCACAGAAGGGACGTAAAGTACAGGATATAACCTCAACTGCTTTATCTGTGAAATTTTTAAAAATAATTATTTACTTATGTATGTGGATGTTATATATATATATATATATATATATATATATATATATATGTTTGTCTGCACCCCAGAAGATCCCCTGTGACTATAGTTATAGACAATCTGCCATGTGAGTGCTGGGAACTGAACTCAGGACCTCTGAAGAGCAGTCAATGCTCTTAACTGCTGGGCCATCTCTTCAGCCCCTTACATATGTTTTAAAACATTATTGCCAGGCAGTGGTGGCACACGCCTTTAATTCCAGCACTCAGGAGGCAGAGGCAGGTGGATCTCTGTGAGTTCGAGGCCAACCTGGTCTACAGAGCGAGATCCAGGACAGGCTCCAAAACTACATAGAGAAACCTTGTCTCGAAAAACCAAAATAAATAAATAAATAAATAAATAAATAAATAAATAAATAATTATTTTATGCATATGAGTGCTTTGCCTGGATGTATGTCTAGGCAGCACATGTGTGCATGGTGCCCACAGAGACCAGAAGAGGGCAATAGATTCCCTAGATCTGGAGCTACAAACAGTTATGACCTTCCATGTGGGTTCTGGGAATCAAACTTGGTTCCAAACCCCAGTTTCAATCTCTCTCTCTCTCCGTCTCTCTCTCTCTCTCTTTCTCTCTCTCTCTCTCTCTCTCTCTCTCTCTCTCTCTATATATATATATATATATATATATATATATATATATATATATATATTTCAGTTTTGGTTTTTTGAGACAAGGGTTTCACTGTGTACCCCTGGCTATCCTGGAACTCACTCTGTAGACCAGGCTAGCCTCAAACTCACAGAGATCCACCTGCCTCTGCCTCCCAAGTGCTGGGATTAAAGGTGTGTGTCACCACTGTGCAGATTTCAACTTTTTTGTTTTGTTTTTTTCAAGACAGGATTTCTCTGTGTGTAGCCCTTCGACTTCTTAATATAGCTATGTCCATCAGTTTGGGATTCAGTCAACACTAACCAAACCCCAACACGTTGATGTCTCTGTGTGCGGGTCTGGAGCCCTGACGGTGTGGAGCAACACAGAGAAGCAGGCCATGGCCAGCACACAGAGCCTGGACAGTGTCTGTGGGCTCCTCCGGAGAGCAGGAGCAGGTATCTGTAGACTGACATTTTCTTCTTTGAACTTTTCTGCGTTTCCCAAAATCCCCATGACGTGCCTGGGGTATTTTTTTTTTTTTTAATTAGAAGGGAACAATAAACAGAATTTTGAGCAGCCGTAATCCGGTCTCCTGGGCTGCTACAGCAGGGAGGAGGAGGGAGCTAAGCCCTGCACAGCATGCGCTGTAGCGGGGAGCAGGTGGCTCCTCTCTCCACCCCCCAGGCATCAAAGCCTCTCTCCTGCACTTACCTCTGAACCCCTTCACCTCAGACCGGACACCCCAGAAACAAAGGCTACAAGGACCATCCTGGCTGCTGAGTCACACCTCCTGGCCCATATCTGCAAGTGTTGCTGCCCTGGACCCCCATCCCTCCAACAGTGGCTAGCTCACACTCAGGGGCATCCTCTGGCTCTGCAGGCCCTGAATGGGTCCTTGATCCTTGCATGCTGGGCCAAGTCCCCCTCCACAGCCAGGCATCCCAGCCTCCCACTCAGGCCCAGGGGACACAGGCAAAGAGCAGCTCCTTGACTGGGCATGGTGGAGAGGACACAGCCACACTGTGGAGGCTGTCATGTGGGGGTGGGGACGAATGCACTTTATGTAATGGTGTTAGAATGTTTTTGGAAGAATTAAGAAGAAAAATATGTCAGGCTCAGCTGACATCAGCGGTGTGAGCTGTGGGAGTCCACAGGAACAGCTGGGGGCTGCAGAGAGACTCCAAGTCAGGCTGTTAGTCTTTCCTCCTTCCAGAAAGCTCCAAGGCATGCTCACTGACGTTCTCCTGGGGAGTCGTTAAGTCAGGAGAAGCAGCAGAAGGGAGACTGGGTAGCAGACACTGCTGACCCACAGAGCTGGTCAGCCCCAGTTCCATGATCCCATCAGCCCACCAGACACTGTCATTGCCTCTCAGGCCTCAAGACACTTGAGTCACAAAATGAGAAAACAGGCTATGGTAGAGGCCACCGACGGAGTCCCACTTAGCTGCGTCTCCAGCAGGAGTGGCTGACACCTGTAATTGCAGCACTTGGGAGCCTAAGGCAGAGAACTGCCATGAGCTCAAGGCTAGCCTGGGCTTCCCAGGGAATTCTAGGCCAGCCTGGGTTACCATGTGAGACCCTGCTTCAAAAAGGGGGTAGAGAGAAACGCAGAGCGTCTACCCATTTGCTGATCATGTGTATAACTGGAACCAAAGTTCCACTTTTGAAACTGTGCAGTAGTGTTTTCAAGTTTTTTATTTGGCTTGGTTTGGATTTTGTGCTAGAACCCAGGGCCTCTTACACTCAGCACTCACTCTACTACACATACAAGCCCTGGTAACAGAGATCTGTCAACTGAGCTTCCTGGCAGACATGGTAAAAAGCAAAAGCCTAATAAAAGGCAGACAGATAGCCAGATCAGAATTGTACTTGTGTGGATGGACACTCAGGATGGGGGTAGATGTGTGTGTGTGTGTGTGTGTGTGTGTGTGTTTTATGGAATATGGGGGTATGCACACACATGTGTGTGTTCATGTGAAGACCAGCAGCTGGGGTCGGGAGTCTTTCTCTGTCATTCTCTCTCTCTCTTTTTTGAGACAGGCTCTTCCACTGAACCCAGGCCTCAGTAATTGGCTACTTGGCTGCACGGTCTGTCTCCTCCCACCCCCAATCCTAGGGTTACAGGTACACACACACCTGGCTTTCATGTAGGTCCTGGGGATCCGAATCCGGGTCCTGATGCTTGTGTGGTGGGGACCATTGCCTCAGGTCACTTTCTACCAGTTCTGACAAGGGTAAGCCACTGGCTTAAAGTCTTAGGAAGAACAAAGAACTGCCAGACATGACGCTGGACGCCTTTAATCCCAGCTGTCGGGAGGCAGGGCCAGGCAGAGCTCTGTGAGTTCGAAGCCAGCCTGGTCTACAGAGTGAGTTCCAGGCCATCCGGGACTACACTGAGGTTCTGTCTCAAGAAAAAAAGACCCCCCAGAACACGACATGCGGACCCAGGAGGCAAACGCTGACAACACTAGGACACGGCCATGAAGAGCAGCAGAGAAAGGGGAGGCCTTACAGAAAGGTCTCATCCAAGCCCCACTGAGCACTGCTGAATGAATGCCCTGGCCCCACTCTCATACCCACATCCTGAGACTTCCTGAGTTAAACCCCCGACTGCAGCCCGAGCCCGAGCCAGAGAGGAAGAAACGAAATCACACCTGCAAGTGCTTCTTGAATGCCAGGGTCAGCAGCAGGCAACCTCGCCTGCTTTCTCCATGGGCACATGGAGGGCCAGAGAGGGGCAATCAGGCCCTGGTCACACAGGTAGGAAGGTAAAAAGCCCAAGCTTTAACATTGCCTCTGAGTAGTAAGAATAGCCAGCCACTTTGAGACCAGTCAGAGCAATACAGCAACATCTGGGTAAAGGGTAAGATGGGACCAGCTGTTGAAGGTCCCACGCCACAAAGCCACCCACAGCCAGGCCCTCACCGGGACAGAATGTGTCCCCTCAAGTTGTAAGCCAAAATAAATCTCTCCTCCCTTAAAATACAAAGTTTTAAAACCATAAACTGGGGCCAAAAGAAAAAAGAGAGAGAAAAAAACAAACAAACATAAACTGGGTTGATGGCTAAGGCCTGTAATCCCAGTGGGTGGCGGGCTCACTGCACATTCAAGGCTAGCCTGGTCTATATAGCAAGGTCATTGAGGGCTACACAGTAGAACTCTTTTTTTTTTTTTTTTAAGGGGGGGGAGGGTAGCTCAGAGGTCAAGATCTGCTGCTTTTGCAGAAGACCTAGGCTTGACTTCCAGCTCCCATGCCATGGCTTACAATTAACCACCAGGAACTCTAGTTTCAGGAGATCGGATGCACTCCTCCGACCTCCACAGGCACTGCACACACGCTGTGCACTAACACACGGGAAGGCGAAACACTCACATACATAAAATAAAAACAGCCGGGCGGCGGTGGCACACACCTTTAATCCCAGCACTCGGGATGCAGAGGCAGGTGGATCTCTGTGAGTTCAAGGCCAGCCTGGTCTACAAAGCGAGTTCCAGGACAGCCAGGGCTGCTACACAGAGAAACCTTGTCTTGAAAAACCAAAATAAACAAACAAATAAATTTTTTTAAAGCAAATAAACAAACAAACAAAACAAAAAACCATCCCAGAGCTGGAGCACATACTATTCTTCCAGAGTTTGAGATCCAACACCCAAACCAGGCGGCTCACAACAGGCCTATAACCCTACTCCAAGGGGGTCTGACTCTTCTGACCTCTGCATGCCCCTGCACTTATGTGCACACGCACGGACATGTGGTTTCTCTCTCTCTCTCTGTCACACACACACACACACACACACACACACACACACAATTTAAAATAATAAAAATAAGCTTTAAAAAAACATCAAAAGGAACTATGGATATAGCTTAGTTGGTAGAGTGTTTGCCTAGCATTTCCAAAGCCCTGAGTTCTCTACCTAGTACTAAATACAGCTATGGTTGATGGCACACCCCTGTAAGTCCAGATGGTGGAGGCAAGATCATCCTCAACTCCATAGTGAGTCTGAGGCCAGCCTGGCTATATGAGATCTTGTCTTAAAAACAAACAAACAATCAACAGACAAGGGACGGGTCAGGGGACAATGGCTAGCTCTAGCGTGAGAGTCGGGGTCCCCGGTTAGGCCAGCTCTTTGGGTGGTATCTTGTTTCTTTGGTCCTGCCAGCCGAGCAGTCCCACAGGTACCCAGTATGAGACTCATGTGGAATCTTGCTGGCACATCCCTTTCCACTCTGAGAAGGGAGACAAAGACAGTGGGTACCTGTGGCAGAGGCTGAGGGACCTGGCACAGACTAAGGCAGGAAGGGCAGGCTCCACCACCACCTCCAGTGGCTCACAGCTCTGCCCCCTCCCCCAAGTCCTACCACAGACCCACGAAAGGCAGAAAAGTCTTCTGCGTCCCAAGGTAACCGAGCTGATGGGTATCATGTAAGGAGAGCTATGTGAGCTGGCAGAGTGACCCAGCCAGGGCAAGTTGGGTAGGGGTGGGTGGAACAGTGACTGGGCCCTGCAGCTCTCGGTCTCCACATCCTGTCATGGCTACGGGTCCTGCTTCCTGGAGGTTATGACCAGGGAAGAGGAATGTGTGGAGAAACCCAAAGACATGAGTCCAGTGGCAGGGCAGATCCCAAGTCCTCTAACACCTTGGAATGATCCTATCTGGCTGGAGCCTCTAGGACTAGGTAGAGCCAGGACTTCTTATATAAATGGAGACGAGAGAAGGGCATGATGGTCCACGCCTTTAATCCAGCACTTGCAAGGCACAGGCAGGAGGATATCTGTGAGTTTGAAACCAGCCTGGTCTATATAGTAAGACCCTGTCTCAAAAAAACAAAACAAAACAAAACAAAACAAAACAAAAACAAAAACCCAAACAAAGAAAAACAAAAAGGAGATGAGGCCCAGAGACGACATCAGATATCACACGGTGATGAGAAGAGGTGAAGAGACGACCTGCCCGTCATACCCTGTCAGCAATGAGAAGTGAAGAGACCTGCCCGTCATACCCTGTCAGCAATGAGAAGTGAAGAGACCTGCCCGTCATACCCTGTCAGCAATGAGAAGTGAAGAGACCTGCCTGTCACACTCGGCCAGCCTCTTTGAGAGGTCAGTGTCCAGGTCCATTTTGTAGCGAGGGAAACTGGGCCTCAAAGAAGTCATACTGTGGCCAAGAACATCCCCAGGGTCTATCATCTCCAGGGATGGAGGAAGTAGCCCCTTCCCCAACCTTCAAGACTCTGCTTTTTAACAGGAATCAGCCGTTGTCCCCATCATAACACACAATGCCCCAAATAAAGGGGGGCTGCTGTGGGAGAGTCAGGGGAGCCTTCCTAGGCCTTCACCCTCTTTCCTGCAGTGCATTAACATTCTGGGCTCCTGCCTAGCCTGACCTACTTTGGAGGTTGGTGGAGTGCAGAGAGGGAGGGGGAGGCTGCCAGAGAGAGGGAGGTACCTGGCTTGGGCTTGGAGAAGCAGCCGCCCATGGTAAACGGCCTGAGACCTGGCCTGGCTGGTGGGAGCACAGACGGCAGCTGTCCACGGTCTACGATGTCCCCTGCAGGACTGGACCGCCTGTGGTCCCCAGAGACGCTGGAGCTGCCATGCCAGCTGGACAGATTTAGGACCTGCAGGGGAGATGGGACATTGGTGCCGGTGTGGACCCTGACGAAGGCGTGGGTGGAGTCCCAGAAGAGGCCTGCATGGGAAGTTCAGAACTTGGTGTGGGCACTCTGGGTGGCACCTGCCCTCCCTCACTCTCCCTCATCTTTGGATGCACTGTTGGAGACTCTGTGCTCTAGTTTCTCTGTGTAGTCTGTGCTGCAGAGACCCTGGCCCAGACTTCCCCAGGAGAGACTCTGGGACCTCCAAGTCTGCACCAAACCTTAGGAACCAGAGTCCCCCTCCCTCCAGTGGGAGTGACGAGGGTCTTGCCCCAGTCTTGGCATCCACCACCCTGACTAGCAATCCCTAGTCACCTACCTCCTTTCAAGGGAGTCACTGCTCCTTGCTTCCAGCCCAGCAATGGAACGACTCCTGGGTCTTGGACGGCAGGGCAGGGAGGGCCAGGGTCCAGGAGGGTCCAGCCCTCCTTCTAGCGTGAGTTGTGGCCAGGAGGGGGCTGTGGGTGTGGGGCTAGGCCAAGCCACTGGTCCCCAGGGAAACCCAGCTCTGTGGGGAAAAGAGCGGGCAGCCAGCCCAGGACTGATGGGGCTGGGGAAGAGGGAACCAACCACACAGCTCTGCCCGGTGCTCAGCAGCCACCAGTTCCCCCAGCCCCCGTGGGCTGTGCACTACCCAGGTCATGGACCACAGAAGACAGAAAGACTGGGGTCCAAGGTCATCACGGTCAAGCAGCAGGTAGGGTATCTGTGTAGTCCCCCGCTCCCCACCCTAACAACTCCTAAGATGAGCAGGGCCCTGGGCGGTCCCCAGATCGCTCTAAGGCTGCATATGGTGGACAAGAGAACCTGGTAAACAGATCACTGCAGCCATGTGTCCCCACAGGCATAGGTGGGCCTTCTGGAAGATGTGGACTTTGGAAGGCTCGGGACAAAGGTGTAACTACCCTGTTTACAATTGAATGCTCCACATTCTACTCGGCAGCCAGCCCCTGGAAAATTTCACCTGGAAATTCTTCCTGAAGTCTACACTCAAAGTGTGCTGAGACTTACTTGATTTGTCTAGACCCCAGGAAAGAGCCAGAGACCAAGAAGGAAGGAAGGAAGGAAGGAAGGAAGGAAGGAAGGAAGGAAGGAAGGAAGGAAGGAAGGAAGGAAGGGCCCAGCCACTGCTGGCTCCTGATTGTAGCCTCAAATACAGGTGAGAAGGAACCAAAGCCATGTAGGTGTGCCCTCCCCGCTTGTCACCAAGGCACATCTATAAAACTCAGACCAGAGAGTCCTTTCAGAGGTGCTGGTTTCCCTGTGCCTAGCTCGGCCCACCTCCTTCCCGCCTGGTTTCAGGACTCACCTGTTGGGCCTGAGGTCCTACAGACAGACTGGCTTTTGACCCTAGGGTCCAAGCCAGCTGTTCACTCCCTTCCCAGGTGCCCAGAAGTTTACTTGTGGGGCCTTAGGCCTGGCGGGAGATTTGGTGGGGACCATGCCTTCCACCTATACTGTGCTAGGCCAGCTTGGGGCCAGTCATCCCAATTCAAAGGCAAAGTCACTTGGGCCTGCAGGGAGAGACCACTGCATTTTGTTGCCCAGAAAAGTTCCAACAGTGCCCGCTGCACACTCCCCATCAGAAGCTCGCGTCCATGTCCCAAGAAGTCCAGCAGGTTCTGAGTTACCCCACCTCACAGAGGTTCCCCGGGCTTCTGCATGGCTCCCAGGACATCCCTCGATGCAGGCCAGCCCGAAGCCTGCTTCTTTTCCCCATCCAGGTCCCTCTCTTCGCTCCTGGTGTGTGTTGGGTGGGAGGGCGTTTTTTTTCCTACTTAGCCTAGGCCCTCTGTGGCTTCAGGTGCCCTGGGGACTGCTGCCTTGGAGCGTCTCTGCTTGTGATTCACATTTGGGGAGGTGGGGGGGGGGGGTCCTGACGCCAACGTCCTGTCCACTCTCCTGCCTTGGCACGTGCAATTTCCTCGATATGGGAAGCTTTTCTAGCACCCTTACCGGCTTCTTTGCGGCTCCCTCGCCAGACGCAGCAGCCAACCAACGGATCAGCACAAGGTAGGGGGCTCCAGGCAGCCGAAAGGGGTGCTGGGGAGCAGCAGCAAGGACCGGGGTCGCTCCAGCCTCCTGAGTGCCCCACTCGGCCGGCAGGGTAGAGATCGGCGAGCTCGCTGGCCGAGGGCGCGGGGAGCGTGCGGGACAGAGCCAGGCGCGTTCACCTGGCTCGGCGGACGCGGGCGGGCGGGCGGGCGGGCGAGCGGGAGGGCAGGCGCTCGGGATCCGCGCCCGGCTGCGGCCGGCCTGCAGGGCGGAGCGGGCGGGGGCGGGGCCGGCGCTGCGGCTACACTGCGGGCCCCGAGCCCGAGGCGTCCGCCCCGCCCCGCAGCAAAAGTAGGGTCAACGTCAAGCTTCCAGCCACCTGCCGGTGGCGGAGCATGACAAGGCTGCGGGGCTGAGTCACCCCGAGACCCCCCGCCTCGAGACACTGCGCACCGGGTGTGGGTCGCCAAAGCCGTCCTTACTGGGCGGGAGCGGAGTGGAGGTTGAATTTCTGGATGAAATGTCCCGGAAGAAGAAAACCCAAACCATGCCCCTCCTAGGTCTCCTAACTCCATCTCACCCCACTCCCACATATATCACGTTATTACATTTTCTTTTCTCAACCTGTTAGTGTTTGAGGAGAATTTCCCTGGACTCGTCAGGGTGTGCTCCCTCCCTGAAGGCGTCTGTGGCCAGCCTGCCCAGGCTGGATTACCACTTTTCCTGGACGTTTTCACTGTCTTTCTCTGGCCATCTCACTCCATCTCTGAGCTATTGTGGTCCACAAGAAGTTGTCCCTCCAGCACGAAAACCAGTGGGAGTAATTCAGGGAATTGTTTCTGTTAAACACATAGGGCCCACAGGTCTGTTGGGAGTGAGCAGGCAGTGTTCCCCTGCTCTGTTCCAACCCATTTTACAGATGGAAAGATGGCCCCAGGGACTGAATGTTGCCGAGAGCAAGAAGCAGAGGACTCAGAACAGTCTTCCTTGTCAGGCAGGGAATATGGTTTCTACCATGGGTGCTGCCCCCATTGAAGAGGCCCATCATTGGAGACATGCTTGTCCTGGGGCCTCACACGCACATTGATGAATTGTACCTCTAACCTCACCCTAGCAAGAAAAATAACCAAGGCTGTGACTTCATATGCACTTCTAAAAGACAAAAACAAACAAACAAAACCAAAATAAAACAACAGGCTATTGCCACTGTTCTTGGTTCCCCACCACAACTTATGGTAAAAAGAGCTGCTGGACAGAGAAACCAGGCTGGGACGGAGCTGAAAACTTCCTCTCAGCTGGCTAGCTTTCACAGAGACAGGAGGTGCTCTGTAGGCCACTGGGGAACAAAAGCCACCAGTGGTCTCACCTAGCTGGACACTTGGTGCTATAGTTCCACACCCACTGATGAAACAGTGGCACAAAAATCATGGGGTAACCAAACACTTCACTGTTGGACTTAAGGCCTGCTCCTCAGGAGAGAATTCGTGCCTGTACTATAAACTGGTTAAAAGCCCATGGCCAAGGAGGTCACAGGCCCTAAGAGATCCCTGCTACTGCTGTCTTGCTAGATGGACGTGTCAAATTGCCTTCTAATTATTTATGTTTATACACATTAGTGGCCAGAGGACCTGCTTTCCGCAGTGGCCAACAACTAATGAAGGGACTCACACTAGCCGTAACGCCGAGAATACCTGACTACTGAGTGCTCACCCACGAATGGGATGTCTGTGTCAATCCCTGTTTGCTCACGGCTCGGGGAAACACAGAAGAGGGGCAGAAAGGATGCGTGACCTGGAGGGTGGGGACGGATGCCGCGAAGCCCTGTTTTCTGGACAAGACAGAGTCATTGTACTCACGCACTCACTGAAGCTCACCTGCTCAAATCCCGCACAAGAGCAGGCCCAAAAGATCAGCCAGCATTCCAACAGGCAGCACTGATTGACTCAGTAGGTCGCTATTTTGTCTTTTTCTCCCCCCAGAGCTGAGGACCGAAGCCAGGGCCTTGTCCTTGCTAGACAAGAGCTCTAACACCAGCTAAATCCCCAACCTGATTCATTAGCTTGCAAAAACAAAACCCAAGAAAGGACATGAAGGGAGGAGGGGTATGTTGGGCATGTGGGGACGGGCATTTGGAGGTGTATATGATCAAGGTACATGGAATAAAAGAAAAAAAAAAGATCTGTGGGGAAATTTTTTTTTTCTTCTGAGACAGGGTCTCATTTAGCCTAAGCTGGCTCAAACTTGCTGTGTAACCCAGGATGACCTTGACTTCTGGTTCTCTGGCCCCTACCTCCTTAGCACCAGAATTTTAGGTATGCACTACTAAACGACATTGCAGCTGAACCAGGGCCTGTTCATGCTAGAGCTGTGTCCTCAAACCTGAGCCTTTAGAACCAGGCTCTAGCTGTAGAGCCCTGGCTGACCTGGAAATACTCTACGTAGCCCAGGCTGTCCTCAAACTCACAGAGATCTACCTGTCTCTGCCTCCTGAGTGCTGGGATTAAAGGTATGCGCCACCACAACCTGCCTAAAATCTTTTTTTATAATATATTCATTTTTATTCATGTGCCTAAATGTTTTGTCCATCGGTATGTCTACACACCGTGTACATGCAGAGCCTGTGGAGGCAGAAGAGGGCGTTGGGTCCCCTGGAGGTAACAGATGTTTGTAAGTGGCCGTGTGGATGCTGGAAACCACTCAGCAATTGTCCTTAACCACTGAGCCATCTAGCCTACTCCCAAACTTGGAATCTTTCAGCCTCAGCTTCCTCAGCAGCTGTGCACCACCATATGCGGCTTGATTTACTATTTGTTTTTATTTATTATTTTTGAAGTTATGGGAATCCAATCCATGGTCTCACTCGTGCTAGAAAAGTGCTCTGCCACGACCCTATATCTTCAACTGTTTTTGTGTTTTTCTTTTTGTTTTTGTTTTTTCAGGTTGTTGGTTTTTTTTTTTGTTTGTTTTGTTTTTTGTTTTTTGTTTTTTGTTTTTTGACAGGTTTCTCTGTGTATTAGCCTTGGCTGTCCTGGAACTCACTTTGTAGACCAGGCTGTCTTGAACTCACAGAATGCCTCTGCCTCCAGAATGCTGGGATTAAAGGCGTGGGCCACCACTGCCTGGCTGTTTTTTGTATTTTTCATTCTGAGACAAGGTCTCACTAAGTTGCCCAGGTTAGCTTTGAACTGACTATGTAGTCCAGGCAGGCATTGAACTTTCAACTGCCCCCTAGAGCAGCTGAAATTAGTCAATAGACCAGCAGATCTGATTAGCATTTGTTCTTCACAATTAGTCAGAGGATGGAGAATCTGAGGTTCAGAGAGGTTAGGGACTCTGTACTGGCTGGTATTGTATGCTAGAGTCAGAGAGGAAGGAGCCTAAGTTGAGGAAATGCCTCCGTGAGATCCAGCTGTAAGGCATTTTCTCAATTAGTGATCAATGGAGGAGGGCCCAGCCCATGGTGAATATCGCCATTCCTAGGCTGCTGGCCCCAGGTTTTACAAGAAAGCAGGCTGAGCAAGCCATAGGAAGCAAGCCGGTAAGCAGCACTCCTGCATGGGTTCTGCATTAGCCCCTGGCCCAGGTTGCAGCCCTGCTTGAGTTCCTGTTCTGACTTCCTTCAGTGATGAACAGCAATGTGGAAGTGTAACCCTTTCCTCTCCAACTTGCTTTCTGGTCGTGGTGTTTTGTTGCAGCAATGGAAACCCTAGAACAGACCCCTCCCCCTAGAGTTACAGCTGCTAGGTGGCAGGGCTGGACTTGAACTGACTTTCGAGTCCCCTGTGCTGGGGTGGGAGCTGGAGGGAAGAGACTTGCCACCCTCAGCCCAGCCTACAGCGTCCAAGTTCTACAGTTAGTGAGTCCATCTGGGGCAGCTTCCCCACGACTGCTGGCAGGACAGACAGATGCAGAGCCAGGCCTGCAGGAGGTGCTTTAGGAAGCGGAATAGGGGCTGCTGAGTTTGAGGTGTCAAAGATGAGATTGGAAGGACATTAGTGTAGCACCTGTGAAGAGGAGGACCACTTGGGAAGAAACCTTGGCACGGGGTAAGTTCATTACGGAACCCTTGGGGCCCAGGCATTAGGCTTCAGGTTTCTGCTGCCCCATGGGGCAGAAGTGGCAGGAGCTCCATAAACACTAAGCCCAGGATGTTAGGACGGCTACCTTTGGGAAGGCCCTCAGAGTTGATGTGGCTCGTGTGGTAAGAGAACTCGGGAAGATCCAGAGATGCTGAGCCCTGCAGCCCAAGTCCTGGTCTTGACACCAGCATCCTGACAATAGCAAACACAGGGAGGTGGCTTGGAATGGCCGAGCATTACCCCAGACACAAGGTTTGGTTGCTTAGGTAATGAGTGTAGGGTCTGCTCATGGCCTGGGAGAATGGAGAACCCCATGGTCTCCCCAGCCCCAGGGCCTCCCGCAGTGCCTCTCACTCTTCACTCAGGTCTCCAACAGAGGGTACAGGACCATCTGTTTTCAGCCAAGAAAAGCTTGAGGCCAGGATGTAGCTCAGTCAGTAGTGTTTGCCTAACATGCACCAAGTCCCGGGTTCCATCCTCAGCAATGAATGAACCAGGCTTGGTGGCACAAACCTGTAAGTAATTCCAGAAATTAAGAGGTGAAGGCAGGAACATCAGAATTTTGAGGCCAGCCTGGGCAGTATCACAAAAATAAAATAAAATAAAAAAGGAAAAAAGAAAGATAAAGCCAAGTGCTGTGGTGCCCCTTTAATAGTGAGTCCCGGGCAGCTCGAGGTACAGAGACCGTCTCATAAGAAGGTGGTAGGGAAATAAATAAGACAGACAGAAAGGAAAACAAAAAAGAAGTGAGCTAGTCCCAGCAGCTGGCGTCTCGATTGAGGACGCAGTGCCCTTGGAGACTGGTTTGACTCAGAGATGTGATATAAGGAACTAGTTGGGCAGAAAACGGGCCTTCCACTCTTGGTCCCACCAGACCCTTCAGCTCTGCCCCACCACCCACCCCATGAGGGCAATAGGGAGCATCCAGAAGGCTTGAACCCCTTCTGAGGTCCTCATCCTCACCACAGACCAAGGCCAGGCTGTCCCTTTCAGGATGGAGATCCACTGTCCCCCACTTTGGAGGCAGGGTTGGTTACTGATAGCTGTAGCCCTCTGGGGGCTAGGTGTACAGGATCTGGGAGATGCAGAAACAGTGTCAAGTGGGCATCACAAGAACTGGCCAGCGAGGTCTGTGGTCAAGTCCAGGTGACTCAAGGGTGCAGCCGAGGGGTTCGGAGCAAACCTTTGTGGTACCGAACTGTGGAGGGCAGCTCTGTGCACTGTCCAGCCCCCGACTCACTTGCATGCTGCAGGGATGACAGTGCCCAGGCCCAAAGGCTCATTGGTGGGTTGTCTGTGAAGTAAATGGTGGTGGTGGGGAAGCACAGGGTCAGTCTGAACCCTCTAGGACCTAGCTCCTCTTTAACTCGGGTGGCATTAGACAGACTATGGCCCCCTGCCCAGAGATTTCTGGAGCTGGGGCCAGAGAGGGGTGTCTATTGGCACAGTGGTTCTAAAACCTCACTATACTTCAACCTCTAGCACTCATACCCATCAGTCAGAACCCCAGGTGGGTCTTCATCTCAGCTGCTGGTGGGAGGATCAAAGTGCTGAGGTCTAAAAGGTGGAGGTCAGAATCTCCTAGATGCTGGCGGTGTGGATTCCTGAGATGCAGGCCTGCAGCAGTGCTTCTCATTACCTTCTAAGGCACAGAAGACTTAGAGCAGGCCTGCACATGCCCACAATTCCAGCACTCATAGGCAAGAGGATTCAAGGTCTTCGGGGTTGAATTTCTTGATAACACACATAAACAGGCATGAGAATAAAATGCACATAAAAGGTACAATGTGCTTACTGGGGTCACAAGAAGGGAAGGTGACCCTGGCCAAAGTAGTTTGTGAGGCTTTTTTTTTTTGAGACAGGGTCTCTCTGTGTAGCCCTGGCTGCCCTGGAACTCTGTAGACCAGGCTGGCCTCCAACTCAGAGATTTGCCTGCCTCTGCAGGAGTGCTGGGACTAAAGGCGTGCACCCTCACTATCCAGCAATCTGTGAGGCTTTTAAGCAAGCCAACACAAAGTTCCCACCCCAGTGATCCTCAAAGCTCACAAGGGGGTCCACATACAGACAGGGATGGTAGCAGGTAGCAGACAGGATGCTCACTTTCCCTGACCACTGAGCACCTCTGGTTAGTTCAGGCTCAGCAGAGCAGAGCCTCTGCACTGGTTCACCATGGGCAGTCTTCTGCACCCCCTGCTCAGAAGGCTGAGTCCAAGTGTGGGCCTCTCCCACAGCACCCACTATACCCAGAGAACAGTTATTTCCCAGACTCAGGAAGCTGCCATTTTGGGCTGAGGGAAGCAGGAGCGAGTCTACGTTGAGTAGCAGGGGCTTTGCCACAGTTTACCGGTTGGGAGAGGCTGGTGGGGGCTGACTGAGGAGACACCGAAACACCGAGGCTGCTGCCACCGCCAGCTGGTGCACGTTTTATTGAGACAATGTACAAACAGGCCATGGAAACAAGGACTTTGATGCTGGGACCAGTAACGTAAAACGGAATACAAAAATAAAAAGGCACTAATCTGTTAAGAAAAGACACTCAATGTATTCTAAGAATATAAGTCATTTAATACTGTTAATTTTATAGCACAAAATAAAACAAGCTATGATCCCCAAAAATAATTTTAAAAGCTTACACAGAAAATATTATTGCCTGACACTTATGATCTTTAAGTTATACACGTCAAAAGAGTTTTATGTCGTTTTAAAACACACAGTGAAGACCGTCTAGAAGCAAGGCCACTGTTCCTCCTGTCTCAGAACTGTCCTCCTGCTCTTCTAGAATATACAAGCAGCTCAGTGTCCACGCTCACAGCAGTTACCAGGGATGTGGTTCTCTGGTCCCATGGTGAGGAGTCCACAGAAAGCATTAGTCTTAGGTACTGTGTTAAAACAATCAAGAATCCACTCATTTTAAGAGGTTAATGAACATAATATTAAAAGATTAAATTATAAACACCTGGAACAAAAACACATCATCCCTTTAAAAAAAAAAAAAGCTCATTATTCTTCTGAGCAAAAGTTCCAAGAGCAGTGGCCATCAGTCTTGGCCCATCTTGTCTGTAAACAGCTGTAGAGGAGGGCTGGCACAGTGCCAGGAACCTGCAACTCCAAGGGAGGGCACAGAGTCTCTTCCGGAGAGCACAGGGTTCTGAGTCTGGATGACCTGCAACAGGTGTGTCAGAGCAGCGCAGGGGTGACAGGCCTTCAGCACGGGAGGTCCTGCCTGGGAAACGGACTCCAACCTAGCCGTCTACACCCTGACTACCTGACCAAGTCCTTCTCAATACGACAGCCACAGTGAGTGGGTTGTCATCCCAGCACTTTCTACACCACAGCAGAGCAGACCACGGGACAATGCCGGCCACGGAAGGAGAGCCACCCCTGGATCACATTCCCACAAGAGTGGGACCTAGGCAAGATGCCACTTTCTATCAGTGTGAAAAGGAAAATTTTCCTGATTAAGAAACTGACGAGCTTTTAAGTCAGGAAAGGAAATTACTACTTTCGGCACATATCCTGAGAGTTCAGAACTTAAGTCTTTATTTCCAGCTCTGGACTTCAGAGAGCTGTAGAAACATCTACATGGGCCAAATGAACTGATTTCATAAACCAAACGCCAGGCTTATGGGACATTCTGATCCTGCATCCACATGGAGTCTTGCTGGTCTCAAACACGCCTGCCTGCACTGAGCAGGCTGTTATCATCAAACGGCACCAAGCCCTTCAGCTACATGTAGTTTAAAAAGACCTTAAAAGCTGGGTGTGGTGACTCAAACCTTTGTAATTTCAGCCGAGGCTGGGATGAAAAAGTCAAAGCCCGCACGGGCAATTTATGGAGATCCCATCTCAAAATTTAAGAAAGAGCTCAGTGGTAGAGGGCTTCTCTAGCATGTGTAAGGCAAGAGGTTCAAGCCCCAGTAACGATTCCTCAGGGGTTGTCCTCTGTGAACAAGGCTAGGGCTGAACTGGGTCGGTCACTAGCCAGAAGGCAAGTGTTGTTGTAGGCAGAGTTTGGGGCCCACTCAACACATCTGGCTAAAAACGGTGGCTTTCAGAGATGGAAAAAGTTGACCTTTACCACTTTTTTTCTGGAAAGCCACAGACAGGGAGACATGATAATACCCCCAAACCCCAAATGACCATTTTGTCACATGAACATTCTTAAATATGGCACTTATCAGCCTGATTTAAAGAGAAGCTGATGGGGCTCAAGGAATGGTTCAGCAGCTAAGAGCACTTGCCGCTCTTACAGAGGACCCAGGTTCAACTCTTAGCACCCACACAGTAACTCCAGTTCCAGAGGATCCAACCCTCTTTTCCTGCCTCCTCAGACACCGCACCCATGTGATGCACATTCATACATGCAGGCAAAACACCCACACACCTTTACAGGGGGTGTTTCTGAAACAGTCTCTCTTTGTAGGCCTGGCTATCCTGTAACACACTACACAGACCAGGCTAGCCTTGAACTCTGAGATCTGCTTGCCTCTGCCTTTCTGAGTGCTGGGATTAAAGGTGTGTGCCACCATGCCCAATATACACAAAATTAAAAAACAAGTCTTGAAGAGAAATAAATATAGTGGACAAATGCTTGTGTTAGTTTTGTCTGCTGAATGTATACATTAGTTCTCACAGCCTAAGAGCCTCCAGAGCCAGGGCCCCAGTTACAGCTGTCTGTAAACGCTGGACTGCTCACTAAGTCACTGCTACATTTCTCGGTCTGCTTGGAGTTCTGTGTGGAGGCGTGTCCTCATCAGGGTCCAGCTGAAACAGCATACTACAGAAAGGTTCTAGAACTCAGGGTTGCCACGTGCAGATGAGGGGCACACACATTTGTACCAGCTGGCTTGCATGTTGTTGGCTCATGGTATACGGGTTAAGGGCTCCAGAGCCTGCATTTTCTTGGTTTAGGGGCACTGTGTTCTGTTCCACTTAGGCTGTGGAACCAGACAGGACTACTACTTTCAAGCTGCCTGGACAGGCTGGGTCTGGACAGGAAGAGCTGACAGGACTCTGTGATGACTCACTTGATTGAGTTCTTAAAGGGGTGTACTTATTCAAACGCTAGACAGAACTGACCAAGCGCTCCACCCTTTCTGCTCCTGTTGGTAGCAACAGTGACAGACAGCCACAGGGTCCCCAGACCACCGGTGGTTCACCCTGGTGCTTCCAGGCTGCACCCAGCACGGCACACCATGACTGCTGTGTGTGTGCACTGTTTGCCACACGGCACACAAGGTATCGTGGCAACCAAAAGATAAAGGCCTCTACTTCAGGGTGTCTTTTTCATATTCTTTAGTTACGTACAGCAGCTTCAGTTTGGAAGCTCAGGGACACGTATTGTTCCTTAGACTATCACAAAAATCCAACCTACTATTTAAAAATCTGTTCAGAACACACAACTCTAATGAATTAGTCTTCCAAAACCAAAACTAAACAAAAGAAAGTGGAAACAAGCCAGACTGCAGGAGTTTGGACAGAACTGTCTGGAGTTTACTTCCTCTGTCGTCCAAAGAAAAACAAGTCGGTAGCAAAGCCACTGCTCTGTGGACCAGCAACAGCAAGAGCTTGCCGAGGCTAGCCCTCTCCGTGTGGACCGTCAGCAGGCTCACACAAGAGTCCGTCTCCAATACAAACGAGGCAGTGATGAGAAGAAGACCCTTCTGTGCAGTTCTACTGTGTGCTTCCTTCCACCAGGGTTCCAGTTCACAGTCCAGAAGGACGCTAAGACCGCTACTCTTTGACAGCATGACTATGATACAAATGCCAGGAGGCAGGGGCTGGAGGCATTCCAAATGTGCAGGAGACCCAGTGGATGGAAAGCCGGCCACCAGCAGCTCGGTGTGACTTGCATGGGAGAGTGCCTCCCACTTCAACGGAGACTACGACAGGCAGAACAAGGCAGCAGCAGGGTCGGCAACAGCAATCACTCGTTGTCATCTGGATTTTGAGGGTCAAAGATTTTAACATGTGTGAAAGGGAAAAGCCCTTTGCGCCCATTCACCTCGCCTTCCCACTGGCCATTTATATTCATCCTTGTGACTTTCACAATGTCACCAACCTGTAGGGATAAAAAAGACAAAATCAGCATCACTGTGCAAACAACAAAAAGACAGTTTACATTAAATCACAAATAGTATCTACCCAAAGACTAAGACTAACTAACCTTTACTTCTTCAGTGTTTGGACCTGAAAATCAAGTACTACAAAGACACAGGACACCACCAGCGCACCCAGGACACCTCTCAGGTGGCAAGCATTTGTGAAGCAGCTTCTGAGCACGAAGCAGCCGTCACCCCAGTGGTTACTCGTAAATGGACACACATGGACATGGTAAGCTGGACAGAGGGGCGGGAAGCAGCCAGGCCTGGCACTCAGTCCCAGCACACAGCTTGGGCTCACTGAGATGCTGTCTCAAAGTAAGAAACCGTACTGCTTTGACGGTGTATTTATCAAAGACTGGAATGATACAGAGATGATCAGCATGGACTCCGCACAAGCAATAACACACATCTGTGAAGTATTTCATACTAAAAGACCACCACCACCACCACCACAACAACAACAAAACAAACCAGGGCTGGCAAGATGGTTTAGTGGGCGAAGGCACCAAAGAACTTGCCATGCAAGCATAAGGCTCTGAGTTTCATCCCCAGAATACATGAAAAAAGGCTAACCACGGTGGCATGGAGCTGTAAATAGAGCTGGTAGGGCAGAGAAAGGTGAATCCCTGGCGGTCTAGTTCCAGGGTCACTGAGAAACCCTGTCTCAAAATACAAGGTGGACAGCACCTGATGTTGACCTCTGACCTCCTAATACACAAAACACAATGACAAAAGTAAGTGTGCATGAGGGAAGGGAGGAAGAAAGGAGGGAATCCTCTCACTTCAATTCACAGGGGTGGAAATTCTATCAGCAACATCGCCTCACTCACCATGGTCCCTAAGCATCCATGACACCACCCTGAGCTGTCCCTGACTTTCTATGGGACAGTCACTGTAGGGTGGGGTGCAGGTTGGGGACAGGGTCTTACATTCATAACTCAGGCTGGCCTGCCTTCAGTCCCAAGTACTGAGCTTACAGGTGTAAATCACAACACGAGGCTTAGCTCTGAGCTTCTGCAATCCAGAGCACAAGCCAGAGATAGCTCCGAGGACAAAGGCACCGATCACCAAGCCTGACAACATGAGTTCAGTTCTAGGACTCACATGATGCAAGGAGAAAACTGACTCCTGTATGTTGTTCTGACTGCTACACACCACCCTGACATGAGAGCGCGCGCATGCGCATACACACACACACACACACACACACACACACACACACACACACACACTCCAAATGTAATTAAAGACAAACAAAAATGCAGGCTGTAGAACTCCATCTACTGCTGGAGGACAGGCACCCAGAGTTCAGAGATTAGTTTGCTCATCTAGTAAAAGCTGGGAATTTTATCGTCAAAGAGTTCTTTGCCAGGCGGTGATGACGCACACCTTTAATCCCAGTACTTGGGAGGCAGAGGCAGGTGGATCTCTGAGTTCGAGGTACAGAGTGAGCAGCCCAAAAATAAGTATAGATAGATAAATAAAACAAAACAAAACAGGTTTTCAAAGCATTTTGGGGACCCAGAGAGCTCTGGGGAGGTCCTTTCAGGGCCCAACAAGTGTCTGATCAGGATTTTCAAAACTGTACTTATATACTCATCACGAAAAGTATATCCGAAGCCGTGCTCCCACTGACCTACTTCCATGTTCTGACAATCTGCTTCTGGTGCTCTTTAGGAGGCTGGCTTAAAAGAAAGACAATCTACCACCGCTTGCAACAAAATAAAGCTAGAAACCACGGGACACTGAGCTGGTGCAAGAGTGTGTGCGTGTTGCCGAGAGTGCATGTTGTTTGTGCTACTCCCAATCTCTTCTGCCCACTGTAATTTTCTATAAAGAAAGGGTCTAACAATACGTCTCACTGGGTCTGCAAAGACAGCTCAGCCATTAACCAAACTTGCTTTTCCAGAGGACCCAGGCTCAATTCCCAGCACCACATGGTAGCTCACAACTGTCTGTAACTCCACTTTGCAAGGTGGTGCCTACCTCTGGCACCAGACACGCAGGTGGTACACAGATACACATGTAGACAAAACATTCATACCCATAAAACTAAAAGAAATGTTTGTTACATGTATATACTTGTGTGTATTGTGTGCACACATGTATGAGTGTGGGTGGAGGGCTTATGCGTGGAACGGGCAGTTTTAGGAGTCAGTTCTTTCCACCGATTGGGTCCTAGTGATAACTCAGGTCCCCAGGCTGGGCAGCAAGTATCTCTATCCACTGAGCCACGGGGTAAATTTGGTAAAAGCCAAAATTTTCAACTCAGTAACAGAGTCCTATCAAAGTGGATAAAGGGGAGCCAGGGGTAGGAGTACAACGCTTGTCTAGCAGTCTAAGTCCCAGTGTTTGAGTCTCAGCAAAGGGTAGGGGAGGAGACAACGCACAGGAAAAATGCCACTTCAGAGTTACATGCCATGGTGTATGTGTCTGTAATCCAGCACTTGCAAGGTGAAGAAAGGAGGACCAGGAATTCAGGGTTAGCCCCGGCTACTCAGTGAGTTCAAAGCCAGCGGCCTTGGCTCCATCAAGTTGTCTCAAAAAGTCAAAACCAACTAACCAACCAAGCAATCCCTTAAAAGCAAATAGAATGATGGATGTAGAAGACCTGAAGACAGTGTCTAACAAATCATTCTAACGGATACAGCAGGTTAGAGACAACAGGAAGATGAGAACAGAGGATGCAAGACACTGAAAAACATTCACTTTCCACTTCCCACCAGGACTCTTTCTACCCACTGATTTAAGGCAGTCTCTCACTTTTAAGCAACTTCCCTATCTTTGCTGCAGTTAAACAGTACACATTCAGCAGTCCCGATTTGGCCAATGCCTGTTGAATATGTTAGATAACAATATAACAACAGGGGCTGGAGAGATGGCTCAGAGGGTTAGGAGCACTGGCTGCTCTTCCAGAGGTCCTGAGTTCAATTCCCAGCAACCATATAGAGGCTCACAACCATCTATAGTGAGATCTGATGCCCTCTTCTGGCCTGCAGGTAGACAGAATATTGCATACATAAGTAAATAAATATTAAAAAACCAACCTAACAACAGTTATATATATAATATAAAGTACTGAGTCAACAACACAGAACGAAAACAAGCCACTGCTTCTGCTGAAGGAGTGTGGGCCTACCGAGATGGTCAGTGTAGGCTAGGCAGAGTCTGGGAGCAGCACCGACCTCGTCCTTCCTGTGACTACAAGCAGCGCCATCTGCCCTGCCAAGCAGGCACTCTATTACAGAGCTAGAGACACATCACCCTTACTGTTACTAATATTAATTTTTATTGTTTAATTGTGGGTGTGGGTGTGGGCGTGTGCACGTGAATATGGATGCTTACAGAGCGCAGGGGTGTCAGATCCCCCTGGAGATGACAAGCACCTGACATGGGATCCTCTACAAAAGCAGTAGGCTTTTGTAGACTCTAATAGATACTACCCCACAGAAAATACAAATAGTCAGTATGTAAATGAAAATATGCTCAGTAAGGAAAATATCAAAGCCACGAGAGGCTAGCAAGTGACTTGGCGGGTAAGGTACTGGCTGTGCAAGCCTGGGGGCCTGATTCAACCTTCAGAACCCACGAAAAGGTGGAAGGAGAGAAATGACTCTACAAAGTTGTCCCCTGACTGCCACATGTACATGGTGGCATGTATGTGCCTACCATTCATCACGCAGGCACGCACCGACCACAATAAAGCCAGGTATGGTGGTCTTCAAGCACTACCCCAGCACACAGGAGGCCAAGGTAGAAGGATAGCCAAGTCTAATGTCAGCCTGGGCTATGAATGAATGTGAGACTACCTTTAAAAAAAAAAAAAAAAGTCGTCTAAGGGCTCTGCTGTAAGACCGTCTGAAAATTACCAAATAAATTTCAGAGTATTCTCATCCTATTTATATACTAAGAAAAACCACCTCCCCCTTTTGGCATATATGTCCATGTACATGTGTGTTACACGTATATATGCATGGAGGCCTGAGGCCAACCTTGGCTGTCATTCCTCAGGAGCCACCTACTTTCATTTTTGGGATGGTGTTTCTCCCTGGGACCTAAGGTCACCAATTAGGCTAGGCTAGCTGGTAGGTGAGCCACGGGTACCAAGTATTTCCTTCTCCCTAGCACTGTGATTATAAATGTACGCACCATTCCTGGCTGTTCACATGGGCTCTGAGGAACAAACCCAAGTCCTCACGCTAGTGTGGCAAGTGCTTTATGGACGAGCTATCTCCCTAGGCAAACAAAATCCTCTGAAGAACAGTTCATTCTGATTTATAAGCAATGACATTATGATTTGCCAATAGAAAATTTTTTTTTATAAAAAATGTGAGAAGCAGAGGCAGGCAGATCTCTAAGAATTCCAGGCTAACCAGGGCTGCATAGTGAGCCCCTGCTGAGAACCTGGGACGGCAAGATGGCTCAGCAGATAAAGGGGTTTGCCTGACAGTTGAGCCCCATCCCCAGGACCCACTTGGTATAAGGAAGAACACGGACTCCCTCAAGTTGTTCTTAGGCACACAAATCAATACATGTAATAAAAAGAGCTAAGCACTTTCCCCCCTGGACTATTCCCTGACTTTAGCAGCTGAAGGATTTCCTAAAGCTGTCTTTTAGAGGAGTAATGAATAGGCTGATCCATCCCTAGAATTCTAGTCCCTGAGAAGCTAATGCAGCAGGAGGATTGTTTATCTCGAGACCATCCTGGGCTCTAGCATGAGCCTGTACTGACAGACACATCTATTCTTTTGGCAGCTGGGTATCACAATATTTATGTAGCCCAGAGTGGTCTGGAATTTACCATGTAACCCAGGCAAGCCTTGAACTTAATCCTCCTGCTTCAGCCTCCAGAAGAAAGTGACTATAGGTGTATATCAATGTCCAGAGAACATTCTTGCCTTGGACATGGTGTTGTGATCATGGGGAAAAAAAGCATCTTTGGCAGTAAAGAAATAGAAAAAAATGAAAATTTCTAAAAATTAGTTGCAAGAACTGATTATAACACACACTCAAGACAGAAGTGTAAGTCAGGTACCTGTGTGAATAGCTTCTATACTAGGGCTCAAAACCAGCCTGGGCAACACAGCAAGACCTACTTCAAGAACAAGTAAGAGTTAGAGTCTGCTCAGTCCCCATGGAAAATCCAAAGGGGATTCCGCGGGCCCTGGACTCTCAGGCTCTGAAGAAGGTGAGCACTGGCCTGTGGGTACTGCAGTGGGGAAAGGCTTCCTGCTCCTGGCATGTGACGGAGAGGAGGGAAAGCACCCTTCTATCAGTAAGTTGTGACCTCATGTGGCTCTCCAGGGCTGAGTCAGGTGCTTCATGACGAACACGATGGAGGATCAATACAATGTGGCTATAAACTACAGGTCACTCACTCCCCATTGGATGATGATCTCCAAGACTGAAAATATAACCAGTGCTACTGTGAGAAATGGTTTTCTTTCATCAGATCGTTGGCCACCAAGGGCCAATAATCTCCCCACCTTGTAAAATTTGTATGCACATCTTTTAATCTCAACCTTTCCCCAATCTGGTAACACCTCCTCCCAGAACTTGGCCTATCGTAGCTGACTCCTTCCCCCTCTCCTCTGTCCAGTTCTTTTTAAAGTAGCCAAGTGCAAAAGACCATGACAGACCCCAGCCAATGGGGGAAAAACAGTTATCTGTGTTAAATAAAAACCAAGTGAACGTCCTGCCCCAGCTGCGTGCTAGCCTGGACTGGGTTCTAGCCCACCCTATATACAAAAAGAGCTGCCTTGCTGAGCGGCTTCTGCTTTGTGTGTGTTCCTTTGTGGGACACTGAGATTATTCTAGGACACTGAAACTTCATTATGCTTGGCACGCTGCTTCATCTCAGCAAGCAAAAGCAGTGAAGAGACTGTTGTTGTAAGCTACACATGGTGCACAGTGCTGTGAAGCAGGAGAACCCCTCCAAGTGTAAGGCACTTCTGGAAGGCAAGGACACACAAACACATGCTTAGTGAACTCAGGGTTTCCTAGCTATATAGCAATATCCTATCTAGAACAAACAAAACAAAGCCAGAACACTGTTATTGTGAATTTAACTCTAACCAATGAAAGAAAACCAACTGACGAAACAGAATTCTGAGAATCCCAGCCAGTCACTGAAGGGAACTTGCACAACAGGCTTTGAGGAAGCTAATTCAAACGACTCAGAGAAGAGATATAACCTGAACAGTAGGGGTTAGAAAGAAACCAAAGAGAGGGCTCAGCAGTTAAGAGCATGTGCTGCTCTCCAGAGGACTGAGTTCAGTTCACACCACTGGGCAGCTCCAACTGCCTGGAACTCCACTTCTAGGGGATCTGACACTCTCTTCTGAGGACACCTGCACACATATGGTTCAAATACACACTCAAGCATATACACATACACATAAAATAAATTATTAAACCTTCAAGCGGATGGTGGTGGCAAAGGAATTCAAGAAGAAATCCCAATATAATCATGTATGACCTCTAGAACAATTTTTATTTTATCTTAAGGATGCTAGTGAGCTCAAAGATCACCAGAATCATACACCTGGAATATCGGTGGATTCCTATAATCCCATCACTTGGTAGGTAGAGGCAGAAGCATCAAAAATTCCAGGTCTACACCACAGTTATACAATGAATTCAAGGCTAGCTGGGCTACATAAGATCCTGTCTCAAAAATAAATAAAATAGTAATAAAAAAAAAAAAAGTGAGCTGGAGACATAGATCAGTGGTTAAGAGCATTGACTGCTGTTCCAGAGGACCCGGGTTTGATTCTCAGCAACCACATGCACTTTACAACCATCTCTAACTCCAGTTCCAGATCTGACACCTTTTGGCTTCGTCAGGTACCAGGTACACATGTGGTGCACGGACATACATGCAGGCAAAACACAAATACACATAAAACAAGTAAAAATTGTAAAAAGAACAGGCATCAAAGATAAAAGGTGTTCTTAAGCTAGTAAGGATGGATTGAAGACTTAAGTACTGGCCGCTCGGCAAGCTGAGTAAGAGTTCAAGACTGTTCTGTCACAGAGAACGTACCCCAGAAAACAGTGGTATGCTAAATACGGTCCAGTCACTTGGTTTGTGTAAAACAGGGAAGATGGTAAATTCTATAGGCGAGCTTGAAACCAAACCTGGACAAAGTGCCAGAAAAGGTCAGCAAACAGAAGATATCAGGCAAGACGCTGCACAGAAGACTTTAGTAAAAAGATCTAAAGGTTTCTTTCTCAAATCTTTTTTTTTTTAGGATTTATTTATTTATTATGTATACAGTGTTCTGTCTGCATGTATCCCTGCAGGCCAGAAGAGGGAGCCAGATCTCATTACAGATGGTTGTGAGCCACCATGTAGTTGCTGGGAATTGAACTCAGGACCTCTGGAAGAACAGCCAGTGTTCTTAACCTCTGAGCCATCTCTCCAGCCCTCTTTCTCAAATCTTTTTTGTGAGGATGGTACAGGGTGTTTGTGTGGCATGCACAAAGCCCTGGGTTTGATTCTTAGTACCATATACACCAGGTGTGCTGGCTAGTTTTTATGTCAACTTGACAAAAGCTAGAGTCATCAGAGAAGGAGCCTCAATTAAGAAAATGTCTCCAAAAGACTGGGCTGTGGGCCAGCCTGTAGGACATTTTCTTAATTAGTGATTGACTGATATGGGAGGGCCTAGCCCATTGTGGGTAGTGCTATGCCTAAGCTAGAGGTCTTGGATTCTGTAAGAAAGCAAGCCACGTGGAGCAAGCAGGTAAGCAGCACTCTTCCATGGTCTCTGAATCAGCTCTTGTATCTCCAGGTTCCTCCCACAAGTTCCTGCCCTGACTGCTTTCAATAACCAACAGTGATGTGTAAGTCAAATGACCACCCATCCACGCTGCTTTTCATCATGGTGTTTCATCTCAGCAAGAGAAACTCCAACTAAGACAAAGGTCAATGCCTGGAGTGCCAGCATGTGGGAAGTGGAAGCAGGAGGATAAGAAGTTCAGAGACATCCTCAACTGTATAGCAAGTTCAAGGTCACAGAGGTCCTGCATTAACAAAACAAAATACACCAATCTTTCTGTGAAATGGTTAGCCAGAAATAGGAGAGTAATCAAGGTGCTGGATGCCTAATCAGTTACCAAGGATTCAGAAAACAGCTTTAACAAGATAAAACAAAAAATTCAAGAGGAACAAGTAGAGTCCCTGGAGCTGGGTGTGGTGTGCACCTGTAGTCCTAATGACTTGGAGGTTAAGACAAAGGATAGCTTGAGCTCAGGATTTTCTTCTTTTCTTATTTTACATGCAGTGGTGTTCTGCCTTCATGTATGTCTGTGTAAGGGTGTCAGATCCCCTGGAACAGGCGTTACAGACAGTTGTCAGCGGCCATATGGATGCTGAGAATTAAACCCGGGTCCTCTAGAAGAGCAGCCAGTGCTCTTAACCACTGAGCCATCTCTCCAGCCCAAACCCAGGATTTCAAGACCAGACCGGGCAGCATGAGGACCCATCTCCAAAACAAAACAAAACCAAAACATGAGGCTACGTAAGCACAGGAAGGGGACAGATAAAATGAATGGTTCTGACAGTCAGAATGCAAGAACTTGTTAACTAACAAAACTAACAGCCCAGAACTAACTCACCCTGTAAACTGTTCTGTAAGTTCTACAAGAAAAGAAGCTTTTGGTTTTGTTCACTACAGTATCCCAAGTTCCTGTCTGTTATCATTGAAAGAGTTAATCTGCTGAAGGAGTGGACATGTTTATAGTATCCAAGTCAAGACAATGTACAAGGTCAGAATATCCTGGAGAAGGTTGGACTAAGGGCTAAGCAATCATCACAACTCAATTTCTCCTTGATTTTTACCAAATCTGCTCTGAATCACTTTAGGTCTTACTTGAAGTTTGTGACATGGATACATGGAACACATTACAGATTGTTTTCTCCTGACTGATTCCTGTAGAACACCAGGAGTAACAATCTGTTGTGCGTGTTGAGTGGGAGGTGGATGTCAGGGGACAATCCTGGGTACCATTCTTCAGGCATTTTCACCTTTATGTGAGACAGGGTCTCTCATGGGCTAGACTAGCTAGCTCATGAGCTTCCAAGGATCCTTCTGTCTTTGCCTCTTGTCTTCCATCACTAGGACAACAGGCACAGACTCCACTCCAGCTTTTGATGTGGACTCTAGGGATCAGACTCAGGCTTTACCACTGCAAAGCAAGCATTTCACTATCACTTCAACCCTGTTTCTTCTCTTTCTTTTTTTATTTTTATTTTTCAAGATACAGTTTCTCTGTGGAGCAGCTGTGGCTGACCTGGAACTCACAGAAATCCACCAGCCTCTGCTTCCTGAGTGCTGGGATTAAAGGTGTGTGCACCACCACTGCCTGGCTTCAACCCTGTTTCTTTTCTTTTCTTTCTTTTCTTTTTTTTTCCGAGACAGGGTTTCTCTGTGTAACTTTGCGCCTTTCCTGGATCTCACTCTGTAGACCAGGCTGGCCTCAAACTCATAAAGTGCTGGGATTAAAGGCGTGCGCCGCCGCCGCCGCCGCCGCCGCCGCCGCCGCCGCCGCCACCACCACCACCACCACCTGGCCTCAACCCTGTTTCTTAACCTCTGTCATACAGGAAACTGTGACTGAAGCTCCATTTAGATACAAACTCAACACAGAAAACACCTATTAATTAAGTGTGTGTACACATAAGTGTGTGTACCCAAGACAAGTAATGTTCACAGTGCTAAGAAATTCTCTGCCCACTGTCTCCTACCACTTTCTAAGGTAGGGTCTATTCATGTAACCCAGGATGATCTTGAACTCTTGATGCTCCTGTCTCCACCTCCGAGCGCTGGGACTGCAGGTGTACACCTGGCTCTTCCCTTTCTTTTTAGTATAAAGGCATACTAGAATATGAGTGAGAGTCTCTTTAGAAGGAAATAAAGCATTTCCTGTGCAATTTAAAATCACTAAGGAGACAATCCCTAAAACCAGTTCTGAGAAACTGGTGGTTTCACACTTCAAATTAAAGCAATGCCAAGAAAAATGTCACTCTCATCAGGGCTTTTACAATATGTGAACACCCGCCCTGCTTTCTTTGCCACTCTGGCCCTTCACCCCACCTGCTCTCTAGGTTCATCTACTGGCAGCTGCCCAGAGTGTTTCAAGGCCCTCCTCTGCCTTCCCTGGTTAAGCAGCTAGCTGTCTTCATCCTTCAATCCAAGGGCTACCTCCTCCAGGAAGCCTTTCCAGACCACCTATACCTATACCTTCTTCCCTAGTCTCCCTGTCCTCACACTGGTAAGCTCCTTGGTGCACGCATCACCACCCTAGTTGGTTATATAATGGAGAGCTGATGGACAAATGTCAACTTGTAGAAGTAACCAACCGTCTTATTAAATAAGAAACACAGAGCCAATACAGAGACAAAAGCCAAGAGGTCAGAGCAATAGCTAAGAGCTAAAAACCTTACCCTTCACTATCGCGGTGCTCCTACCTCTCCGAAAGAGACCTACTTTTTGTGTTTTTGTTTTTATACAGACTTTCTGTTTTGTCTTTTCATTGGTTGTAAACCCAACCACATGACCTCAACATTCCATGCATGTTGCTGAAAGAACTTAAGTAATTTGCCCACAACTATACTCATAAAAACCAGGATGTAAAACAGGCCCACACTACTTCCCCGTCTTGCTTCTCAGCTAAGGAACTTTGACAAGGATCCTGTAACAACAGCACTCTTGCTCCAACTATTATCTTCTGCTTAGAGATCTTTTAGAGGGCTCAGCAGAACGCTTACGTCATGTCAGGCTGCTCACAACTGCCTGAAACTCCAGTGCCAGGGGATCTGACACCCTCTTCTGGCCTTTGGGCATACTACACTCATAATCACAAACCCACATACAAGACCTTTTGGAAAGGGCAGGCTAGATTGTGTACCTGAGTCTGAGAACTTGCTGTGGCATATGATGGCTTCACAGCACCCTCTGTGGCTGCACTCAGGAGACAGACAGAGAGCTCTGCTGTCGTCCTCCCTTCCCTTTCTTTCATACCGGAGACTCAAACCACCACTCAATGACATCCCAACCTTGTTTCTTGTTTTTAAACTTTTTGGGACAAGGTCTCACTGAGTTGCCCAGGATGGCCTTAACCTTTTTATCGTCCTGCTTCAGCCCCTCATATAGCTGGATTACAGGCCTGCATCAACAGACCTGGCCAGCTCTGCTGTCAAAAGAGTGAGGACACACATCTACATTTCTCTTACACATGCCACAAATAAATCACTACTTGAGAAGAGGAAAACAGCTAACATTTTTTAAACTGCAGGGAATCTTTCAAAAGTCAACTTCTTTATTTAAACTTCGTAGTGCTGGAAATCAAACTGAGGGCTGATCTACATTCCCACACTCATCATATATTATTTTTATGGGGAAAAACAAAACAACAATTTGTGAAATAATTCAGGGAATACTGCTCACCAACGCCATCATTCTTCTCCTTGATAAGAAGGGAATAAGGGAATAAGGAAGTTCCAATTATGGGCACATTTTGCCCTACTTTTCTTAGTCTTCCTCAACTTAATTTTAACACTTTCACTAATAACCTAGTTGCAACAGTCCCAAGAGAACTGGTTTTTAACAAGATCAGACAGGCATGACTCTCCGATAGTTTTAGTATACAGCACAAGCAGAGGGACACAGTTTGACAGGAAGCATCCTCAGTGGAGCAGTAAAGGACTTCCGGGGTTCTGCTAACATGCTCTTGCCGGGAAGCGCCCGATAAAGCCTGTAATGATGAAGGTTTGATGACAGACAATGGGTCAGCATTGTGAGAAATGGGGTTTGAGAGGCTAGGGGAGCTGTGTAACACCAAGTACCTGTCATCTTAAAATACACAGCAGTAGTCTGGCTCTCCCACTCACAAAGCTCTAGGCCATCCTTCTACAACAACACGAACCTACTCTGCACATGCCAAGGAATGCACCCACACAGCAGACATCATCTAAAATAGTCTCTTAAAATCAAAGATCAAGCTAGGCATGGTTAGTGTATTCTCATAATCTTAGCATTAAAGGATGCTGAGGCAGAAGAACAGTCAACAGATTCGAGGCCAGCCTGGGATGCACAGTGAAATCCTGTCTAGAAAACACACACACACAGACACACACACAGACACACACACACACACACACACACACACACACACACACACACAGAGAGAGAGAGAGAGAGAGAGAGAGAGAGAGAGAGAGAGAGAGAGAGAGAACCAGAATCAGAGTTCAATGAATGAGTGCCTGAAAGCTTTCATCCTAACGTATCCTGAGTCCTACATCTGAGATGAGAACTCTCTCAACAGGCTGAAACCACAAGGCAAACAGGATGGTATTTCATTTTGTTTTGTTTCTCTTAGTCAGGGTCTCCTATTGCTTTTAGCCTGGCTCCTAATCCTGCCTCTACCTTTCTAGTACTGGGATTGCAAGTATGTGCTACCACACCTAGAACCAAGTTGGAAGGTATTAACAGCCCAAAGCATCCATGGGTGAGGTGTGAACCAGTCAAGAGGGATATATGGAGGATGGAGAGATGGCATTCTTCTAGAGGACCGGGGTTGAGTTCTTAGTGCTTACACGGTGGCTCACAATCACCTATAACTCTAATTCCAGGGGATCCAACACCTTCTTCTGGCTTCTGAGGGCACTTACATGGTGCACAGACCTATGTAAAGGAGACATATAGGCAAAATACCATACACATAAAATACTAAAATAATATAAATAGAGCCAGGTGTGGTAGCACACATCTTTAATTTCAGCACTTGGGCAGCAAAGGCAGGGGGGATATCTTTGAGTTCAGTCTGGTCTATGTAACAAGTTCCAGGACAGGCAGAGCTACACAATGAGATCCCATCTCTAGTAAGTAAGAGGTGAGGTGTGCATGTGTGAGTGAGTGAGTGAGAGAGTGAGAGTGAGAGTGAGAGTGTGAGAGAGAGAGAGAGAGAGAGAGAGAGAGAGAGAGAGAGAGAGAGAGAGAAGAGAAGAGAAGAGAAGAGAAGAGAGAGAAAAAAGGGAGAGGGAGGGAAAAGGGAGAAAGCACACTTGTTTCATGGTAGTAGAAGTCTGATCAGCCGATTAGACTTCAAACCCCCCATTCCTCCTGCCTCAGCCTCTTGAGTGAGTGCTGGGATTACAAGCAAGTGCCACCTTGCCTGGCCCTTACTCTGGTTTCTTTCCAACTGGATCCCTCCTCAATTCTGGTCCCTGATGTAAGCTGCAGGCACTCACTCTTCCTTCCAGCCAAAAGAAGAGATACATAAGTCACTGACCCTGAAACACATTTTCAAATGTAACTCACTTACATATTATTCCTGGTCCAAAGACAACTGGATAATTAGTAGAAAGTTACATATAAATGAATTATAGTTAATTAAAAAAATAATTTAACATTTATTTTACTTATGGATGTGTATATGCAGGTGCCTGAAGAAGCCAGAGACACTGGATCCCCCTGAAGCTGGAATTACAAACCACTGTGAGCTGTCCAATGTGGATGCTAAGAACTTAATTTCAGTACCCTACAAGACCAATATGGGCTTTTAAGTGCTGAACAATCTCTCTAACCCTATAGCTAATTTTTATTTGTATTCACAATATATGTGCTATCTATATGCAGATATAGGAGAAACAAGGACTGAAGCTACCCCAGGCATGCTTGTAATCCAGCACTTGGAAAGCAGAGATGGGAGGATCTGGGGTATTGCTTAGCCTCAGCTACGTAAGACTATCTTAAAACAAAATAGAACAAGCCAGGCGTGGTAGTGCATGCCTTTAATCCCAGCACTTAAACAGGCAAAAAAGAAATACTAAGCAATATATGTTTGCCCAAGAAATGTTCCTCGAAATTCCATTTCTAAGTCAGACAGTGGTGGCACACACCTTTAATCCCAGCACTTGGGAGACAGAGGCAGGCAGATCTCCTGAGTTTGAGGCCAGCCTGGTCTACAGAGCAAGTTCCAGGACCGCCAGGACTACACAGAGAAACCCTGTCCCCAAAAAAACAAATGACAGTGACAGTGACAGTTCAAGTTCTATTTCATACTATTATGATTTACAGAATCTGTAACAATCAAGGGCCAATATATTTTAAACTCATTTCTCTACCCAGCTAAATTTTAAGACATTTTATTTGTATTGCTCCTTAATTACAATGTTGGAAATATGGATTTATACAAGTATTATTGTACCTCTGAATGCTAATTTTGCTCATAGGTAATGGGTCTTTCTAATTATCATTTTCCCTGCTGGAAAGAAAACCAACTACCTATGAGGCTTTGGGAGCAGAAAAGAGAACAAGCAGGCTGGGCACCTGGACTGAAATGATGACTAGGAAAGGACAAGACATTAATAGTGCATCCTCTGAAACCCCTGTCTAATTCCCAAGAACATAAGTAACTTTAAATGGATAGCTAACTTCAAATTAAAAACAAAAACCCATGCTCAGAGGCCAGTCTTGATAAGGTTTACCTCCAATGCCAACGCGGTCTTGTCATAAGCACACGGTACTCTCTTCTGGATTGCTTTTGCAAAGACAGGTCCATTCTGTGTGGATGGCAAAGGGTTGATCGCTGCCCCAGGAGTACTGGCAACTGTAGGTAGAGGAGTTGTGGTCTGAGGTTGAGCGTATGCGTGAGCAGGTTCTGGGATGCCATAACTGTTAGAATTCCTATTTCCATGCTTTCCATGTGGTGAGGACCTCACAAGCTTTTCAACGTAAGGGACAGGAATCATTCCAACCCGGCCATCCTTGTTCCGGGCACTCCACCACTGTTCTTCAGGCTTTTCTATTATCACTAGAATCTCACCCTTTTTAAAGGGTAGGTCTTCAGCATCATTCCCAGGAAAGTCATACAGAGTCCGTACATACTCCACATTTTCTTCTGCTGCAGACAAGTTGGGCGCTGAGACAGAACCCATGGGTGGACTTGGATACCTTAAGAGAGAAATAGAATTATTCTGAAGAAAAATCTTATCTTATTCTATATTGGTATCTGTCCAAAATCTATTAACCACCCTTCTCTACCCACCTTCACTGTATCCTCAATAATTAAGAATGTTTGGTCACTGTACACTCTGGTTGTACTTTCTGTACCTTAAATAGACTTTGTGTCATGTGTGCACATGGACACATGCACCATCACCCCCAATGTGTTTCGAGAAGGTTTTGTTTTCAGATAACGATCTGAATTTATTTAACTCTTGGGTTCTGTTGAAGCCTTCTTTTGTTACAACCATCACAGACACATTTTCTCACACTCTTCGTCTATGGCTCACATCCTGCATAGTTACAACAGATGCAAACTATGAAAACCACGGCCAGTTAACTGGCTCAGCAGTATGTTTACTGTGCAAACCTTATAACCCAAGCTTAATCTCCAAAATCAATGTAAATGCTAGAGAGAACCAACTCCATACAGTTATCCTCTGACCACAGACATGTCTGTACCCTCCTCCCCAGCTGATAAAACTAAAAAACAAACAAACAAAACAAAAAACAGAAAAAGTCAAGTGTGTAGTAAGATGGGGTGTGTGTGTGTGTGTGTGTGTGTGTGTGTGTGTGTGTGTAAGACTGACTGACTGTGGTGGCACACGCCTTTAACCCATGCCCAGGAAGGCAGAGGCAGACAGATCTCTAAGTTCCGGGTCATCTAGCCAGAGCTGAACACGAGTCCTGGCTCAGAAGGAAGAGAGGTGAGAGGGAGGGAAGGGCAGTGCTCGCCTACTGTGTACAAGGCCTGGATCTGAGCTGTCGCTAACAAACGAAACCAAAATCAAACCAGATACATTCTATTTAATCCAAGTTTTAAAAATTCAAGTTGGACTACTCTCCAAACAGTCCTCCACAGTTCTTTTGTTTTTACCGTTTTAAGGAAGTTTCACTGGAAGAACAAAACAAAGAACAATAAAAAGAAAAAAAAATGGGGTGGAGAGATGGTCATTAAAGTGATTATGACACAAATACCTGAGTTCAAACCTCTAGTGCCTAAATGAAAGGTCACGCATGGCCTGAAGTACCTGTAGGGTCGGCCGGCACAGGGGAGGTAAAGGCAGGGAAGTTCCGTGGCCAGCCAGCAGGCTTGGGAAGAGACCCTGTCTCAAAAAGGAAGGTAGAGGGGCCAGGGAACTTACTCAATGGGGAAAGGTGTTGGTTCTGCAAGCTTGCCATTCTGAGTTTAATCTGCAAGAGCCTTGTGAAAAGCTGGATGTGGTGGCACCTGTAACCCCAGCACTCCTAGAATGAGATGAGAGCCAAGGCAAGAGTCACCTAGAAGCTTGAAGGCTAGCTAGTCTGGAACACTCTCTGAAACAGCAGAAACAAGAGAGATCCTGAGTGAATCCTGAAGGCTACCATTGACTTCACATGTGTGCTGTGGCAATGTGCCCCAACCCTTGCAAAATAAGTAAGTTAAAACAAAAGGTGGAAAGTGATTTTTCTAAAAAACATTTCATCATTTGCATGGGTGTTTTGTCTGCATGTATGTCTGTATACCATGTGTGTGCTGTGTCACAGAAGCCAGACGTCAGATTCCCTGAAACTGGAGTTACAGACTGTTTTGAGACACTATGTGGGTGCTGAGACTCAAACCTGGGTCCTCTTAACTGCTGAGACACTGTAGTGATTTAAATGAGAATGGCCCCTATAGGCTCATGTGTTTGAATACTCCAGCTGGTGTAACCTTTTGGGAAGGATCAGGAGGTATGGCCTTGCTAGGAAAGATTTGTCACTGGGGGAGGGCTTTGGTATTTCCAAAGGCCCAAGCCATTCCAGTCATCTCTCTCCCTCTGGCTTGTGCCTGTGATTCAGAATATAAGCTGCTGCCATGCTCCCGCCACAATGGCCATGGACTTTAGTCCTGTGAAACCACGAGCCCCATTACACATTTTCTTCTCTAAGTCCCCTTTGCCAAGTGTCTTATCACTGCATAGAAAATTAACCAAGATAGCCACCTCTTCAGCCCTGAAGAACAATGTCTGAGGAACACACTCACTGTCAACCTTTGGCCCTCACATGCAAGCATACACATGTACTTGCACCCATCCACATGCACACATATGAACACATACCCAAGCAAAGGGCTTACATGCTTGCCAATTTTTTGTTTGTTTGGTTGGTTTGGTTTTTCGAGACAGGGTTTCTCTGTGTTGTTTTGGTGCCTGTCCTGGATCTTGCTCTGTAGACCAGGCTGGCCTCCAACTCACAGAGATCCGCCTGCCTCTGCCTCCCGAGTGCTGGGATTAAAGGCATGTGCCACCATCATTCAGCACTTGCCAAATTTTTAAAGGATCCCAAATTCTATCTTCAACAAGAATTATCATCTAACCATTAAAATAAAAGTTGTACTGCAAAATTCACAGCCATCAGCTCACTACCACTTTGTTTACATAGTCAACATGTATTTGCCATGGAGAATGCACGTCCAGAGTCCCAGCTGGGAGTGTAGCTCAGTCACGTGGCAACACAAAGCTCTGGGTTCTCTCCCCAGCACCAGTTAAGGAAAACAAACGGGTTTGAGAAGCATAATATCTGCTCTTCAGTAACAGCTTATGAAAAACTAGTACGGAAGTCTCTCTTCACCCAGGAAACATTCCAAAAACATGCCAATGTGCCAAATCTGGGGAGAAACCGCTTACCACTCACTACCTTTCCCAATTTTTCCTAAAGCACAGAATCTACCTGACTAAAAAGAATCTCAGTTTTAATCAGGGTCTACACCTCCTTAGGAGATGGCTTCAGCAGCAAAAAAGACCATTCCTGTGCCCATTCTAGCACTGTCCTGAGGGATATGGGATTTACTGGTTTAATCATTCATATTATTCTAATTTATTTTATCTTCACTTATCTAATGCTCATTTTCTTTCTTTCCTCTGATTAGTGACCTAAGTAATATTCCCTAGAGCTACCCTGACATGTTTTATGTTGTTTACTTAGTGTGTATTTTGGCGTGCTCATACATTCCTGGAAGTGCACATGGAGGTCAAAGGACAACTTGCAGGAGTCAGTTCTCCCCTTTCTACCAGTAGATTTCAGAGGTTAAACTCAGCTTGTCAGGTTTGATGACAAGCACCTTTACCCACTGAGACATCTTGCTGGCCTTTGAAGCTTTTGTTTTGTTTTTGAGACAGATTCTCTCTATGTAGCACTGACTATCCGGAACTCACTATGTAGACCAGGCTGGCCTCAAACTCACAGAGATCCACCTGCTTCTGCCTTACCAAGTGCTGGGATTAAAAGTATGCCACCATGCCCAGACAGTTTATGGCTTTCTTCAAGTCCTGTATATACATACCTATGTGAATTTCTATACTTAATGTTAGCAAGGGCGTTTCTGCATGCTTCATGATTACCTTTCTGTCAGGATATTTTATTCTGTAAGGCTACTCAACGAAGCAACCCTGGATATTAGTGTTTTTCTAATTTTCCCCAGACCCTCTGCAAGAGCAACATGTACTCTACACTGTTGAGCTGTCTCTCTGGCTCCAAGCTTCCTCAATGCTGTGGACCCCTTTGAGTATAGTTTTGGTTTCTTTTCTCTTTTTCTTGATGCTAGGATCTGAACCTGTGATCTTGAGAGTGCTAGACACACACTCTTCCATTAGGTATATTTTCTCAACATTAGACTTTCTATAAATGCCCGAAATTGAAGAACTGAACTTATTTTGTTTTTTGAGACAGTGTTTCCCCATGTAACAGCCCTGGCTATCCTGGAACTCTTTTGTAGACCAGGCTGGTCTCGAACTCAGAGATCTGCCTGACTTTGCCTCCCAAGCGCTGGGATTAAAGGTGTGAGCCACCACTACCCGGCCAGAACTGAACTTTTTTATGGTACTTGGTACAGGCTATTACATTGTTTTTCAAAAGGCATCTTACATAATTGGCAAACTTATACCTTTCTAATACAAATAACTACTTAAATTTAAAAACCTAAAAAAAACCCCTTGTTTCTTACTAATCAAGAGCAAATGGCTTAATATCAATCCACCTAAAAATGGACAATGGGAGCAGTAAGCATAAGAAAAAGTTGATATTTATTCATGAAAAAGTTTAGCAAGCCTTTTGTTTATTTTAAAGGTTTATCTCTCATGTTTAATTATGTACATATGTGTATGGGCATGTGCACATGAATGTTAAGTGTCTGGGGAGGCTAGAAGAGGACATCAGATGCCCTGGGGCTTAAGTCAGTTGTGAGCTGCCTAGTGTGTCTTGGGAACCAAACTTGGGACTTCTGAAGGAACAGCAGGCGCTTTTAACTGAGGAACCATTTCTGAAGCCTCAAGCTTTTCGTTTTTTTTAAACATTTATTTTATATGTATGAGTATTTTGCCTGCATGTATATATGTGCACTTGCATACCTAGTACTTCAGAGGCCAGAGTCTGATCCCCTGGAACTCAAGTTATGGATGATTATGAGCCACCATGCGGGTGTTGGGAATTGAACCCAGACCCTCTGCAAGAGTAACAAGTGCTCTAAAAAGCTGAGCCGTCTCCCTAGCCCCAAGAACTTTCTTTTTAAAGATGGCCTTTAACTTACCATTCTCCTGCTTCCAGTTCCCAAATGCTGGAATTACAGGCATATACCACCAAGCTTGTGGTTTGTAGTCTTGGTGACAGACTTCCGTACTAGTCTTTCATAAGCTGTTACTGAAGAGCAGATATTATGCTTCTCAAACCCGTTTGTTTTCCTTAACTGGTGCTGGGGAGAGAACCCAGAACGACAACAATCTAGAGGCACAGATTCTGACACCTACATTAAGAGCGATATACACAACAGGGTATAGATTTCCATCCAGAAAATCGATGTAAGTCCTCACTCACTGCCTCTGAGATAATTAGCTTCAGAACAAATTGTATCTTTTAGGTAAAGAATTTATGTCAATGCATTTGAGACATCCACAACAACTCCTGATAGGCAAATTCTCTTGTGTGGTATGCACATACACCTTAAAAGTATATCCCTGCTCCTATTTCAAGAACCACAGAGATTCTATTCCAAGTTTGGTGTGTACCATACGGATTTTACTTTACAGCACAGTAAGTCCTATTTCAGCTCTCATTCAAGGGTGTTTGATAGCCAAGGCTACACAGAGAGAGCCCGTCTCAAAAATAAATGAACAAATAAACAACATAACTCCAAATAGTTAAACACCACAGATCAGGAGGGCACCATTACACCTTCATTGTGGACCCAAAACAATAAATCCATGTACCAGATAGCCACTAACCCTAGTATGTACTAAGCATTTATGAGACCAAAAAATATGAATAACACCAACCTTTTGTTTTTGAAAGATCCTAATTTAGAGACAGAGCTGGAATAAAACTTAGCACAAAGCATAATTATTGTGTGTTGGGGCAGGAGTTGATAGAATTCAGGAGCATTCTACAGAAAGAGTGAATTTTGAAAAGTAATAGTCTTTTAAATGTGACATGCCCCCACAGGCTCAAGTGTTTCAACACTTGGTCCCCAGGTGACAGCACTGTTTTGGAACCTGTAGGAGGAGGAAGGGTAGCCAGCAGCACATCCTCAAGTTGGACAGCCTGGCTCCACATCCTGTCTACTCCCTGCCGCAAGCCTCTGGTACCAGGCTTCCCCGGCCGTGGTGACTGAGTCTCCTCCCTTCTCAGACTGCGAGCTGCAATGACCGGCTCCCCCTAAGCTGTTTCTTGTCGGTATCTAGTCACAGCAATGGAAAAGCAATGCATACAGATGTAATGCCGAAAGACAACAAACAAACCAGCACCGGCCCTCCAAGACTGTGCTTGAGATGGGCTTAGTAGACCACAGCCCCCCAAAAGCAAGGCACTGGCTCCCAAAGAACAGAAGCTCTGCTGCAGGCCTCCCAGAAGACAGCAAACTTCTGTGAAGTACCAGGTGATACAGACTTTGGGGTCTGTAGGCTACAAATAGTTTTTATGTTTTAATGTTAGGCATAGTGGCACTCACTAGTCTTAAAATTACTGCTTTTTATTTTGTATGCATGTATCTTATTATGTATGGTGTATACATCTGAGTATGTGGGTACATGCACCCATGTGTACACATGAACAAGCCAGGGCAACCAATTAGATATACATTAGATATCTCCACCTTGAGACAGTGTCTCTCAGTGAACTAGAAGCTCACCATTTTTTGGCTAGGATAGCAGGATAGATAGCAAGCTTTCAAGGACCCAACTGTCCTCTGCCACCCAAATGCTGGGGTTATAGGCACATATAGCCATGCCCCCCCCCCCTTTTTTCTGAGGTCTTACTATTTTCTTATGAAGTTTTTGGCTGCTGTGGAACTTGCTATGTGGACCAGCCTCCGCTTCCCAAGTACTGGGACTAATGGTGTGCATTACCAGGCCTGGACATGCCCAGATTTTTATGAGTTGTAGGGATTTGAACGAAAGTCCTCATGTTTTCAGAGCAAGTGCTCTAGTGAACTCCTAGTATTTGTATTAATTACTTTCTGTTGTGTGATAAAACACCATGATCAAGAACAATTTACAGGTGCTAGAAAGATGGCTCAGATCAAGAGAAGCTGGTCTTTCAGGACTTGACTCCAGTTCCCAGCACTCAAATGGCAGCTCACAACTGTCTATAAGTCCAGTTCCAAGGGATCCATCCCCCTCTGCTGGCCTCCCTGAGTACTAGGCATACATATAATGCACATACATACATACATACATACAGGTAAAACTTTCATACATATAAATGTTAAAAAAATTAAAATAAAAAGAGCAACTTATAGTTTATTTGAGGTATTTCATAGAGTTAAGAGTCTATAATGGCAGGAGAGGCAGAGTATCAGGTGGCCACAGAAAGAAAGTGAGAAATTACACCTCAATAGCACACAGGAAGCAGAGACAGGAGACAGTAAGCAGGGCAGGACTACAAACTATCCAAGTCCAACCCTATTGACCTACTTCCTTTATTAAGCTGGTACCTCCCTAAGAAACTGTTAGTGACTTTTCTGTTGTGTAATACTACACTAGGACCAAGAGCAACTTACAGGGCGATCTCCCTAACTATCACTACCAACTGGGGACTGAGTATTCAAATCCTTGAGCCTGTGGAGTACATTCCTCACTTAAACCACAATAGTAACCATCTTTTTTCCCCTTTCTTGAGACAAGCTGGCCTCAAATTAGTGGAGGATTCTCTGGCTCAGCCTTCAAAGAACTGGGATTACAGGCATGTGTCTATTATGCCCGCTCTAGGTAACTACCTCTTAGTAGTATTCATCTTCCAATTCTAAGCTGAAGATTGAACCTAGGACCTCACTCATGCTAGGCAGCAAGTGCTCTACTACTGAAACACATGTCCACTTATCATTTAAAAAAAAAAAAAAAAACCATTTTACTGCTGGGCCAAAAACTGAATCCATGGCCTCTCTTTCTAATCACATGTACACACAGATATATACCCAGTCTCTCTCCACTCAGTGGCATTCATTAAGTCTTCTTCTCTTCTCTATCTTGGATTTTATTCAGCCAATAATATAGCACTCCACATCCTTGCATAGCTCCTCTTGTTATGTATATCCCTGCTCTGCCTGGTTATCTGAGCAATCCTATTTAAGTTTAAGGTTCTTAAATCTATTATTCAGTCCCTGACTTCCTTCTCAATAAAGCCACCACACCAACAACACTTCACTCTTTGCAAGTTCAACAACAAAAACACATGTTCCTTTCGGTCAGGTGAGATGGCTAAGTGGGTAAGTGGGTAAAAGTACTTGTGTCCAACCCTGATCACTGGAATCTGATCCCATGGTGAAAAGAATGAATTCCCTATAATTGTCCTCTGACCTCCGCACATACCATGACACACTCACACAGACACATCACATGGACACTAATAGATTCTTGGGGGCTGGAGAAATGAGTCAGCTTAACCGCATTTGCTGCTTTTGCAAAGGGTCCAGGTTTGATAGCCAGCACCCACCCAGAGGCTAAAAACCACCTGAAACTCCAGTTCCCATATAGCTTAGGAGTTCTGTTGCTGTGATAAAACACCATGACCAAGAGCAACTTGGGAGAAAAGGGTTTGTTTCAGTTTGCAGTCCCACAGCACATACCCACATAAGTATGGGCATAATTAAAAACAATAAAAGATTCATTTATTTTTACTTTATGTGCATGTGTGTTTTGCCTGCATACATGTCCATGTACCACGTGCATGTAGTGTCTGCAGAGGCCAGAGAAAGGTATCAGATGCCCTGAAACTGCAATTACAGATGGGTCTGAGCTTAGAGCACTGGCTGCTCTTCAGAGATTCCCAGTGCCCACATGGTGGCTCCTAACTGTCTGTAACTCCAGTTCTAGGGATTTCACATCCTCTGCTGGCTGACACAGGCACTCATCAACATGATGCACTGGTAATACATGCAGACAAAATATCCATACACATAAAATCATTTTTAAATTAATATATAATTTTTTGAAAGGAGTTTTGGCTGGCACGATGGTACATGTCATTAATCCCTGCACTTCAGAGAAGGAGGCAGACAGATCCCAGTGAGTTTGAGCCCAGGCAGGGCTACATATTGAGACCCTGCCTCAAAACAAAACAAAAATACTAAGTTTTAAAAGGAGCCTGAACATATACCATGCATGTGAGGATAATGCTGCTCCAAGAAGACATTGAGTTATTAAATGAGAACCTCAGTGCTGGAGCTGGATTCCTTGTGAGTTACTGGTCTAGGAGGCCTAGGAGGCACCCCAAAAGACATAGGCTATTACCATTGTTCACCATTACCTTCCACAGCTAGAGGTAACACCCTATTGCTGAAGGTACATTTTCAAGTACCTTCAGCAAATAGAAATATAGTAAATAGAAAAATCAAGCTGAAACTGATCTGCAAATTTCCCTCCTGGATGCTACAGTAGTGAACTCTGTAAGTACAATACCTACATTCTAGGTAGAATGTGCCCACTGGTGAAATTGTGGCATGAAGGTTATGGGGGTAATAAAAAACTGGTCAGCTGGATTAAGGGTTGCACCCAGAAGGGAATTTATGCCTGGTACTGTAAATATAGTCAAACGGTCATGGCTAGGGAGGTCACAGGCCTAGGGAGACCCTACTACTTGCTACTCTGCTAAAAGGGCGTGCTGTCAAACTGCTTCTTAAATATTTTATGTTTACACATACAGATTAGTGTTGCCTTAATGCTGGCCAGAGAAGTTTCTCTCTGCAGTGGGCAGCAGTTAATGCAGACTCAAAACTGGCCAAAGCACAGGGAAAGAGTGACTACTGAGTGAACAGCCCTAAACAGGACATCAAATCAACCCCTCCCCAGTAAGGCTCAGGGACCACCACGGAAGAGCGTCAGAGAAGAATACAAGAGCTGGACAATGGGGAGGGCTATGAAGTGCTGTCTTCTGGGCACGGCAGGAGCGATGCACTCAGGAACTCACAGCAGCTGTGGTCACCTGCACACATCAACTCAACAAAATCAGTCAGTGTGCCAATGCAGCACGACTACACTCCATCCATGTCACAAACACAAAAACAAGAGAGGACTGAGGAGGGAAGGGGGGAGCAACTCTGGGGATGGGGAGGGTTAGAGGCGGACATGATCAAGATTCATTGTTTACATAGATTAAATTGTTGAAAAATACAAAAAATAGATTCTAATTTTTAAAGCAAGGTAAAATGTCTATTCTTGGTTGTCAACTTGACTACATCTGGAATTTACAACCCAAGTGGCTGGGTACACCTGTAAAAAATTTTTTCAAATGATTTTTAAAATTACTTGAAGTGGGCCGGGCGGTGGTGGCGCACGCCTTTAATCCCAGCACTCGGGAGGCAGAGCCAGGCGGATCTCTGTGAGTTCGAGGCCAGCCTGGGCTACCAAGTGAGTTCCAGGAAAGGCGCAAAGCTACACAGAGAAACCCTGTCTCAAAAAACAAAACAAAACAACAACAAAAAAAAATCACTTGAAGTGGAAAGACCCACTTTACTACTTTAATCTGGATCTTTTGAGGTGGGAAGATATACCTTTAATCCAGATTTTTTTTAGGTGGGAAGATCCACTTTAATCTGGGCCACACCTTCTGGTGGCAGCCTATATGAAGGACATGGAAGAAGGAAGCTTATTCTCTTTGCCTGCTTGCTCTTACTCTTGCTAGCAAGTCCATTTCTTCTCTGGCATTAGAGCCTAATACTTTGGGATTCTGGTGCATCCTGAAGACCAGCTGAGACATCCAGCTTCGTGGACTCAACTACTGGATTACTGGACATTCCATTCAGAGCCAGTTGTTGGACTAGCTGGACCATAGTACATATATATATATATATTCATATATATATATTTTCATCCTATCAGTTCTGTTCCTTCAGAGAACCCTAATACAGACTCATTTAATCCTTCAATGTCTGCTAAACCAGCAGTGACTTTCTCTGAAGGAAATGCCAGGCAAGGCAACACTGATGTCCCTCAGGGCCCATCTACAGTTGCCTCTAGATCTATAACCAGAATAAAGGCTAAGCAGGCTCCTCAAGGGGAGGGATAAAGTGTAGTCCATGAGTAGGTATGCTATACTACTAACAGCTTAATGAATTTGCTAATTCATTCAAGCAGAAGTCTGAGGAATGTGCAGGAATGGATCTTAGGGGTGAGGGATAATGATGGAAGGAACATAAAACTGGACCAGGCCGAGTTTATTGATAGGGACCCACTGAGGGAGATTCTAGGTTTAACGTGGAAGCTCACACAGCTAAAAAAGGAATCAAAAGTTTGTTTGAATGGTTGGCTAAAGCATTTGTCAGAAGACGGCCTCCTGAAAATGAGTGGAGATGCCTAATATCCCTTGGCTTACTGCTGGCAAAGGGATCTGAAGGCTCAGGGAAACTGCAATGCTAGTGTGAGTACTCTGTGTAAAACCTGATCCTCCACAATGGGCAGGTCCAGAAGACGTGCCCCTCACTGATCCTGTAAGACACAAAATGGTGAGAGGGGCACCAGCACATCTCAAGAGCTGTTGTCGTCACACCCTTGTCCTTGTGCCACACCTTACGGTCAGATGCGCTGCTGCTCAGTAGGACGAATTAAATGCAATGCGTTTAACAGGGCCTCAAAGTAGCAGGGCCAGGTAGCAGCAGCACTGAATCACTAAAGGCGAGGTCACAGTAATAGACAGCATAGACAAAGCCATGTCCACAATGGCCTGAACCATAATGGGCAGCACAGGCAAAGTCATTCTTATGATGTCATGACTCCTATCAACCTTGGGTACTGGTTAATCAATCATGGTGTTTCCCGGCACTGAAATAAGCAGCTGTGGACAGTCAAGCTTAGGCAGTGAAGGAAACCACTAAAAACAGAAAGCTGGTGAAGATGTAACTGAATGAGGGGGCCATGCTCCAGCCCCAGCAAGCAGTAGAACTTGGCTGCTTCAGCCACATGGTTCTGGCTTTAGAGTCAAGGAAATAAGAAAGGCATTATGGAATCTCCCTCCATGACTAAGGAAAGCCTCTAAGGCCAGGCATGTGTCAGGGGTGTCCCTGTATGGAGGCCTAGAGAGATCATTTCACGAAGCTGTGAAGGTGAAGCCTGGATTGCCTGGGAGACCCCAAAATGCTGGAGATAACAGAGCTAGCTGTGGGATACCTGCCAAAGAGAGCTGCTAACAGGGAGTAGAACCAGCCCAGGAGAAAGAAGTGTGTTGCAGTCAATAAAGCTGAAAGAAGTTGGTGATGTGAAGAGCACTTTGACATCAGACATGGAGTTTAGAGTTTGCCCAACTGCTTTTCAGTCTTGCTTTGATCCAGTACTTCCTCACTATCCTCCCTTTCCTCCATTTTGGAACAGCAATGTGTATCTGTGCCATTATATGCTAGAAATATGTGATTTGCTTTTTTATTTTGATTTTATAGGGGATTACAGTTAAGAGATTGCATGAGTCTCAGAAGAGACTTTGGACTTTCATAGACTATACGGACTTTTAAAGTTGGACTTAATGCATTTCTGTATTATGATATATCTACAAGCCTATGGGGGCCAGGGAGTGGAATATAATGGTTTGAAATAAAATAGTCCCCATAGGCTCACAGGGAGTGGCATTATTAGGAGGTATGGTCTTGCTGGAGTAGATGTGGCTGTGTTGGAAGAAGTATGTCACTGAGGGTGGGCTTTGAGGTCTCAGAAGCTCTAACCAGGCCAAATATCACTCAGTTTCTTCCTGCTGCCTGCCGATCCAGATGTAGAACTCTCAGCTCCTTCTCCAGCACCATATTTGACTGCAATCTACCATGCTTCCCACCATGATGATAATGAGCTAAACCTCTGTACCCGTGAGGCTGCCCCAATTAAATGTTTTCCTTTGTAAGAGTTGCCATGGTCATGGTGTCTCTTCACAGCAATTGAAACCCTAAAACAGAAGTCTACTGCATGTTTGTTTGGTCTGTATAAGCAGAAAAACTCCTCAAACAAATGAATGTTAGATCTGATCATTGAAAAAGGGAATCTCAGTCCATGAACCAATTTCCAGATGAGCCGGTTTGCAGACCCAAAACGAATGAAGGGACAACCAGGTTCCCCTGCGGAAGGACTTTGATAAAATACCTAAGAGTTTTACTGTTAGCCTTTCCCCAGTCCTTCCCAAAAAGGATCTACACTGGGAAAAAAATAAAACAATCAGACTTTTCCGGTGTCTACTGTATACTGGTTCTGAATTAACACTGATTCTGGGAAACCCCAAGAAATACTGTGGTCCTCCATTTAAAGTAGGAGCTTATGGAGATCAGGGGATTAATGGAGTTTCGGCTAAAGTCTGTCTCACAGAACTCATCCTATGGTTATTAACCCAGTCACAAAATGTATAATTGGGATCGATACACTTCGAAGTTGTTGGCAGAATTCTCACACTGGCTCCCCGACCTGTGAAATGAGGGCTATTATGATTGGAAAGGCTACATGAAACATCTGGAGCTGCCTCTGCCAGGGAAAATAGTGAATCAAAAACAGTATCGCCGGGCGGTGGTGGCGCACGCCTTTAATCCCAGCACTCGGGAGGCAGAGCCAGGCGGATCTCTGTGAGTTCGAGGCCAGCCTGGGCTACCAAGTGAGTCCCAGGAAAGGCGCAAAGCTACACAGAGAAATCCTGTCTCGAAAAACCAAAAAAAAACAGTATCACAACTGGGCGGTGGTGGCGCACACCTTTAATCCCAACACTTGGGAGGCAGAGGCAGGTGGATCTCTGTGAGTTCGAGGCCAGCATGGGCTACAGAGTGAGTTCCAGGAAAGGTTCCAAAGCTACATAGAGAAACCCTGTCTCGAAAAACAAAACAAAACAAAACAAACAAACAAAAAACAGTATCACATCCCTGGAGGAATTGCAGAAATTAGTGCCACTGTCAAGGACTTGAAGATGCAGGCAGGCATTGTGGTTCCCACCACATCTCCCTGTAACTCTATCTGGCCAGTGCAGAAGACGGATGGATTGTGGAGAATGACAATTGACTATGAAAAACTCAATCAAGTTGTGACTCCAATTGCAACTGCGGTACCAGATGTGGTGTCCTTACTAAAGCGATTTAAAACATTTCCTGGTACATGGCATGCAGCTACTGATCTAGCAAATGCCTTTTTCTTGATACCTGTCTATAAGGACCACGAGAAGCAACTTGGTTTCAGTTGGCAAGGCCAGCAGTATACATTTACATTTTACTTTATTAGGATATATTAACTTTGCAGCCTTGTGTCATCATTTCATTTGAAGGGATCTCTTCAACAAAATATCACATTGGTTCACTATATTGATGACACTATGCGGACTGGACCATGTGAGCAAGAGGTTTAGACTTCTTGTTAACACATGCACATCAGATAAGAAATAAATCCGCCGGGCGGTGGTGGCGCACGCCTTTAATCCCAGCACTCGGGAGGCAGAGCCAGGCGGATCTCTGTGAGTTCGAGGCCAGCCTGGACTACCAAGTGAGTTCCAGGAAAGGCGCAAAAGCTACACAGAGAAACCCTGTCTCGAAAAAAACCAAAAAAAAAAAAAAAAAAAAAAAAAAAAGAAATAAATCCAACCAAATTTCAAGGGCCTACTACCTGAGTGAAATTCTTAGGAGTTCAGTGGTGTGAGACATGCAGAGATATTCCTTCTAAGGTTAAGGACAAGGTATTGCATCTGGCCCCTCCCACCACCAAGAAAAAAACACAATATTTAGTGGGCCCATTTGAATTCTGGAGACAGCACATTCCTCACTTGGGTGTGTTATGCCGGCCCATATACTAAGTGACTCAGAAAGCTGCTAGCTTTGTGTGGGGCCTGGAACAGAAGAAGCCTCTCAACATGTCCAGGCTGCTATACAGGGTGCTCTATCACTTGTATCATATGATCCAGGAGACCCAATGGTACTTGAGGTGTCAGTGGCAGATAGGGATGCTGTTTGGAGCCTTTGGCAGGCCCCTATAGGTGAATCACAGAACAGACCTTTGAGATTTTGAGCAAGGCTCTATCATCATCTGCAGACAACTCTGAAAGACAGTTCTTGGCCTGCTATTGTACCTAAGTGGAAACTGAAAGTTTTACAATGGGCTACCAGGTTACCATGTGATCTGAGCTGCCCATCATGACCTGGGTATTATCTGACCCATCAAGCTATAAAGAAGGATGTGCACAGCAGCAATCTATTAGCAAATGGAATTGGTATATACATGATCGGTCCCAAGCAGGTTCTGAAGACACAAGCAAGTTACTTGACAAAGTTGCCCAAATGTCTATGGTTTACTACTCCCATTATAATGCCATCTGCTTCCAAGCACGCACCTGCAGCCTCATGGGGTGTGCCCTATGATTAGCTGACTGAGGAAGAGAAGACTAGGGCCTAGTTTACTGATGGTTCTGTACATCATGTAGGCACTAGGCACCACCCAGAAGTTGACAGCTGCAGCATTACAGCCCCTTTCTGAGACAACCCTGAAAGACACAAATCTTCACTGTGGGCACCATTTCAGGCAGTACACATGGTCATACATTTTGTTTGGAAAGAGAAATGGCCAGATGTGTGACTGTTCACTGATTCATGGGTTTTAGCCAACAGACTGGCTGGATGATCAGGGGCTTGGAAAGAGTGATTGGGAAATTGGTGAGAAAGACATCTGGGGAAGATGTGGACAGATCTCTCCAAATGGGCAAAGGATGTGAAGATATTTGTTTCCCATGTAAATGCTCATCAGAAGGTGACTTCTACAGTGGAGGAGTTCAATAATCAAGTAGGTAAGATGACCCGTTCTGTAGACAGTCTTTTCCCCCAGCCATCCTGTCACTGGCCCACAAAGAAAGTGGTCATGGTGGTAGAGGTGGTGGTTATGCAAGGGCCTACAACATGGACTTCCACTCACCAAGGCTGACCTGGCTACAGTGCCAGATCTGCCAACAGCAGAGACCAACACTGAGCCCTAGATACAGCACCATTCCCTGGAGTGACCAGCTAAGCAAGGTTGACTACACTGGCCACTTCCTCTGTGGAAAGGACAAAGCGTTGTAATAAGTTGCAGTAGATCCTTATTCTGGTTATGGATTTCCCTTTCCAACACTTAATGCTTCAGCCAAAACCACCATCTGTGGACTGACAGAATGCCTGATCCACCAACATGGTATTCCACACAGTATTGCTTCTGACCAAAGAACTCACTTCACGCCAGAGATATCCAACAGTTGGCCCACAATCAAGGAATCCACTAGTCTTCACCATCCTGAAGCCTCTGGCCTGACAGAAAGCTGGAAGGGCCTTTTGAAGACATAACTACAGCACCAATTAGGTGGCAGAAGCCTGGAGAGCTGGGGCAGGCTCTCCTTAAGGCACTATATGCTTTGAATCAGCATCCAATATATGGTACAGTTTCTCCCCTAGCCAAGATCCACAGGTCCAGGAATCAAGGGGTGGAAGAGGAAATGGTTCCACTCACTATCACCCTTAGTGACCCACTAGGAACATTTTTTGCTTCCTGTTCCTGCAACCTTAAGTTCTGCTGGCCTAGAAGTTTTAGTTCTAGATGGAGAAGCTCTCCTGTCAGGAGACACAGCAAACATTCCATTGAATTGGAAGCTGACTTCCCCCTGGCCACTGTGGGCTTCTGATGCACTTAAGCCAACAGGCTAAGAAAGACACACCAATATTAAGAGAGGTGACTGATCCAGGTTACCAAGGGGAAATTGGATTGTTTCTCCCAATGGAGGAGGATAGATTATGTCTGCAGTGCAGGAGATCCTTTAGGGTCTCTTGATGCTACCATGTCCTGTGATTAAAGTCAATGGGAAACTACAACAGCCTGATCCAGGAAGGATGACAAAGGACACAGACCCTTCAGGAATGAAGGTATGGTTTCTTCCAGGAAAAGTCAAGACCTGCTGAGGATGGAGGAAATGCAGAATGGGTAGTGGAGGAAGGTAGTTAGAAATACCAGCTAAGGCCACGTGACCATTTGTAGAGACAAATTAAAACTTACATGAGTATTTCTGTCATATTTTGTTAAGTATGTGTTTGTACAGATACTTGTGCGGTTTTCCCTCAATTTATCATGTAATGTAACAATCAAGAAAATATCAGTAGTTATCATATTTAAGTTTTGAGATATTAAAAGAGTATCTCTCACGGGACATTGCCATCTATTCTAAAATTTGTAATGCCTTTGCAGTTATACGAAGAACGGTTATGTTAGAAATAGTTAGGATTTGGTTATTGTTTTCATTTGGAAATTTTAGCGTAGCAGAAAAGATACAAATGTGTGTCAAGCAGAGCTAAGGAAAATTTCAGAAAATTACATTGGTAATACAGAAAACTGGTACCTGAGAAAACATATGAAGTCAAATTACATTTTGTAAACAAGAGGAAGCCACTGCAGTACACATTTTTCCTCCTCAGGGGAATCTAATAATTAACTTAGGTTTTCTCCAACACCTGTTACATTGTTGCAAGCATATTTTAATAAAGGCCTGAAGTTAATAATATAATCCACTTTCACAAATTAGATAATTTACTTAAATATATTACCAAACATTATACTTCCTAAGTTTATACAAGCTCCTACACTGAAATTCTTAAAGGTGATAGCACCTGCCAGCATCTATTAGGACCTTCACGTTTCAGAGTTCTTAGTATCCTCATCTCTATAACACAGATGCAGTCACTTTCTGTCTTACATTTTTTTAAATTATTGATGTGTGTGTGTGGATACTCACTTTCACGGGTGCACGTACTGAGGATAAAGGACAACTTTGTAGAGTTGGTTCTCCTCCCACATTTACATGGGTTTAGGGGACCAAACTCAGGTCACCAAGCTTTTGTTGCAAACACTTCCACTCACTAAGCCATCAAGCCTAGCCCCTTCTCTACATTTTTTTAAACTCCATTGATTTGGGCAGTTAACCTGACACTCTTTGTACCATCACAGCTTTATTTCTTCTATCCTAAAAAAGAAATTCTTTGACTTCTAGTAGGTGTCCTAAATTAAGTATAGTATCTTTTCATCTTCAAGTTCTGAGCAAATTACCTCATTAGCAATTCCATGAATTCACCTCACCCTGAAAGGTCTCAATCAGTACTTAATCCTTTTTAGAAAACAGCTTAGAAATAAACCAAGCAGTGACATACATCTTAAAGCTCTACTTTTTCACTCACATTTGGTATCACTTCCTATAACTTGGTATGATATTCATCAGAGGAAATTAAAGCAAATTATAAAGAAATGCATTTTACTTTAAACACTTGGTGATCAGCATCTTTTCTTTTCCTTTAAGACAGGGTCTTGCTATAGCCCAATTTGGCTTTAGAACTCAAGGTCCTCTCTTCCGTAGGGGTGTGTGTGCATCTCTCTCATCCAGCTCCACTTCGGTTTCTTTAAAGTATGTTAAACCACTAAATTTAATTACCAAAAAAAAAAAAAAAAAATCTAAAACTGAATTAAAGTAGAATTAAGGTAAATATACTTCCCACCCTGGGAGAGGGAGACTGATAATCCAAATTTCCTCAAATATAATCTCACTCTCTTTGTAATTCTAGTTTTTAAAAAAAGGGGAGGGGGGCTACTTCAAATTCGGCATTGGATCTGAAATTTCTACGTTTTCGACTCATTTTAACGATTTTTTTCCAAAGGCAGCAGACCAATTCTTAACCTGCAGTTAGCTGTGGAGGTGCAGGGGTTCCAAAAAACTTAAATGGTGTACAAACGTCATGTGCCATACTATGGGAGGGAGAGCCATAGCTATCTTCAGAATCTCAAGGAAGTCTAAAAATTCTGCATTAGTATTATAGTCAGCTGGAGTGACAAAACTGTGTATGTGTGTCGGTGGGTGCATCTGAACTATACAATCACCGCTAAGTGTCCAAATAAAATACATCCTTTCATCCAGTGACCCAGATCCTGACACTGGCCTTCCAACCCGAATGTCTTCTGGTTTAAAATGAGGAAAAGCAGTTCCATTTCCCCCACCCTCAAAATTCAATCTCTGACCGACCCTCCGCATCGGGTCAGGTTCCGAGCCTGAGAAGAAGGGCAGGAGCTCGCGTACCTGGGCGCTGGTTCGATTAAGGTGGTAGTATCCAGGTAGTGGATCTTGTAGAACTCCAGCAAGGCCGGCAAATGATCAAACTCCTGGTCCCCGATCTTAAAGCGGCGGTTGGGCAGGGAGTTGATGATGTAGTGCGAGACACGCGAGTTCTCGGACACGGACAGTACATAGTCCCCGGGGCAGGTAGAGGAGTCCCGGACTAGGAACATGCCATGGCGCTGGCCCTGGAGACGGGTCTGCGCCTCCTGGCGAGACACCGGTCCCATGTACCAGGCAGAGCGGTCTGCAGAATCAAACCTGGCGGACGACATGGTGTTGGGTCCAGGGATGGGCGGCGTCTGCTGCTCTCGCCTGCTCGTGAAGCCTTTACCCGCTGTCGGCTTTGGGGCCGAGGAAGGGCCTCTCGGAACACCTCGAGGCGCAATCGGGGGGCTGGGTCAGGACCTTCCTCTCGGCTCCGGGCCCCGCAGCATCCTCCGCCACCGCCCGCCTGCACCGGGCCGGCTTTTGCGGCCCGGGAACACGGGGCAAAGCCCGGGGGTCGAGGTGGGCGAAGCCGAGCAGTGGCGGAGGCCGCCTCGGGCTTCTCAGCTGCCCGGCGTCCAGGGGTGGCTCCGGTGACTTCTGTCCTGGAACCCGCCGGCTCCGCAGCCTCACGAGCCCGCACCGGCCCTCGCCGTCCCACGAAGCCGCCTACTCCACCAAGAGTCGCGCCTCCCGGGCCCTTCTACCCAGCCCGCTCCCAATAGCCACAGCAACAAAATGGCGGACGCGGGAGAAGCGGCCGGGCACCTCCCCCTTGGTCCAGCGCCCTCGGTCTGCGCACGCGCGGAGCCGGGCGCGGCCCCCACCGCGGGGGCCCTCCCGTGGACGTCTCCGGGCGCAGCCAATCAGGAGTGCGCTCGCGGGGGTCCCGCCGTGAGCCGCTCGTGCGGGCTCCCGCGTTCCGGGAGGAGGCTGAGCAGGCGGCGGGTCAGGCCCTTCCTGGGCCGCAGAGCGGCAGCCGGGCCGCTGCCGCCGCCGCTGTCGGGACGCCTGCCCTTGGCAAGAAAACAGCTGGAGCCGGCAGGGAACGGCGATTTGAAAACCCGTTTCTGGGAACAAAGCGTACCGCGCTGGCTGCAGGTCTGGCCAGGGAGGCGTGGCCCTCAGGTGACTGCGAGCCAGAGGGCCCTGATCAATCACAGGGTGAGGTGACTATCCCATAGGTTACTGAATAACGCCTGCCCTAGGTGATCCAACTTGGCACACGGGGAATGATGGTGAAGATCAGCTTTAGGAAGACTGCAGTCAGGTGACAACCAGGCCACCACAGGTACGCAGTACCTGTATCTGGCTTGAAGGTCTTGCCCGCTCTGGCTCGTTGCTCTCCACACTTCATTTCCTGCCATTCCACGTTGCTCAGCTCCAGCCATGCCCTCCCAACATATTTTCTCCCTCCATCCCCACTAGGATCAATATTTTTTCTTTAGTTTGAGGGTGGGGCATTCAAGACAGAGTTTCTCTATGTAGCCCTGGCTGTTCTGAAACTCTGTAGACCAGGCTGGCCTCGAACTCTCAGAGATCCGCCTCCCTCTGCCTCCTGGGATTAAAGGTATGCGCCACCACTGCCAGGCTAGGATCAAATTTGAATACAACAGGGATACTGTCTTATTCACCTTTATTTTGCCAGCCTTAACACCATGTCTAGTCTTGAATGATTAGACATTTGTTAAATGACTATTGTAAAAAATCACCAACACACTGATGCTGCGTTATCATAACATTTCCAAATTGGATGAACAGAAAGGCATGTCCCAAGCTGGGGGTGGTGGCACACCAGTAATCCCAACACTGGGGAAGTGGAGGCAGGAGGATCATGAGTTTAAGGCCAGCTGAGCTATATAAGAACTGACCTAAAACTGAAAGTTAGAGGAGGGGGAGGTCTCAAAAGTGAGAAAGACAGGAGAAGCAAACCCTACTTAGGTTTCTGTCAGTGACATTTCATTCTGGCCATTTGTATTTCCCATGTTCAGCAAATCTTAGATTGTAGGGTAATAGGTGGTTCCTTCCCAGTGGTAAGTAAGCAAACGTCAAGGTCTTTTGCCTTTTTGTAACTCATCATAAGCATGTTTTTGCCTTCCCCAAAGATGCTTTCAGGAGCATGGGCAGGAAGATTGCTCGGGGAGTAAGGTCTCCCCAGCCAAGCTTAACCATCTGATTGGATCCCAGGGTCTGAGGATGGAAGGAGAACCAACATAAAGTTGTCCTCAAGTTGGGCAGTGGTGGCGCACGCCTTTAATCCCAGCACTCAGGAGGCAGAGGCAGGCAGATCTCCGTGAGTTTAAGGCCAGCCTGGTCTATAGAGTGAGTTCAGGGACAGCCAGTGCTACACAGAGAAACCCTGTCTTAGAAAAAAATATCAAGAAAGTTGTCCTCTGACTTCTGTGTAGGGTGGTGGTACACATGCATACACAAATACAAAAAATCAAAACATACTTTATGTTTATGTTGTTTTAGTATCAGCTGAAATTTGTATAGCTCAGATTTTGAATTTGACAAAGTTTAAATCATAGTTGAGGTTCAAATCAGTTGGGCTACTTAATCATTCTTTGCCTCCCTCGAGACTACTAGCATTTATCTCCTAATAAATGTACTAGCCTGCTATGGCGATGCATGCCTTTAATCCCAGCTCTCCAGAGGCAGAGGCTGGAGGATTCAATTAGTCCAAGTTTGTGGACTGGTCTATATATTGGCTTCCAGACAAGCCAGGGATACATAACAATACCCTATCTCAAAAAGCAGAAAAAAAAAAAAAACAACAACAAACATTTTACTGTTTAAAACAACCTTGGACTTTTGAATTATAACCTGTTTTTATCTTCAGGCTCTCTGTGCTGTGGGATGGTCTGTATGTCAAGTGTATTGCTGATTGGTCAATAAATAAATCACTGATTGGCCAGTGGCCAGGCAGGAAGTATAGGCGGGACAAGGAGGAGAATAAAGCTGGGAAGTGGAAGGCTGAGTCAGAGACACTGCCAGACGCCAGGATGACAAACAGCATGTGAAGATGCCGGTAAGCCACGAGCCACGTGGCAAGGTATAGATTTATAGAAATGGATTAATTTAACCTGTAAGAACAGTTAGCAAGAAGCCTGCCATGGCCATACAGTTTGTAACCAATATAAGTCTCTGTGTTTACTTGGTCAGGTCTGAGCAGCTGTGGGACTGGCAGGTGAGAGAGATTTGTCCTGACTGTGGGCCAGACGGGAAAACTCTAGCTACATCTCTGTGTATTATTTCTCCTGCAGTTGTACATAAAATGTTTTTACATTAAAAAAAGGACAAATACTATAGAATTGTATTACATGAAATATATAGAATACACAAATTCATAGAGATAGAAAGATTAGACGTTATCTCAAGGTAGAGAAGAAAGGAATATAGAGCAATGATTTCCTAAGTACAGAATCTCTGTTTTATGTGATGGAAAACCCCCACAAATGGACAGTAGTATCAGGACATAATATCATGAATGTAATAAATCAATACAATTAATGTAATTAATGAATATCATAAATATAATTATTGAATGAATACTGCGAATGTAATCAATGAATACCACAAATGTAATTAAAATCATGAGTATAATTAATAAATATCATTAGTGTAATTAAAAAATAAATTTTTTTAAAAAGCAGAAAAACAACAACACACACATACACACACAAGAAACAACTATATTCTCAGCTACTCCAGAGGTTGAGCAGGAGGAGAGAGAGTTCAAGGCTAGCCTACAAAACATCATTTTTATTATTTTTTTCTGTTATCAGCTTGATACAGTACAAATTCTTATCCTAATAGTGAAATGTTTCACTGAAGCTTGCCCAGTGATTGAGTAAAAACAAAACTTATTATAAGCCACAGTCATCCTAGGGTCCCCCCTGCTATGTAGTCTCCCTGGTTCTGTGGGTTGCAGTCTGATTGTTCTTTGCTTTATATCTAGTATCCACTTATGAGTGAGCACATACCATGTTTGTCCTTCTGGAAAACATCATTTTTTTGAGACAGGGTTTCTCATTGGCCTAGAGCTCGCCAAGTAGACTAGGCTAGCTAAGCAGTGAATTGCAAAGATTCAACTGTCTCTGCTTTCAACATTGAGATCACAAACACATACCACCACCCCTAGCTTTTTTTATGTGAGTTCTGAAGACTGGATTCAAGTTCTCAAGCTTACAAAGCAAACATTTTATCCAAAGAGCTGTCACTCCATCCTCTGGTTTGTTTGATTGGTTTTTTAAAAAATATTTATTATTTTTTCTTTGAGAATTTAATTCATATATACAATAAATTTTGAGCATATCCACTACCCACCCCCTCCTTCCACCAATCCTCCCCTCTTGGAATCCCGAAATATTATGTTCCCTTCCCAATTTCATGTCTTTTTTTTTTTTTTTCATTTTGAGACAGTCTCACTTTGTAGCCCTTGGCTGTCCTGGAACTCACAGAGAGCAACCTGCCTCTTCCTCCCGAGTTCTGGGATTAAAAGGGTAGGCCACACCCCACTGCTGTGGCTGCTGCTTCTCCTCTTCCTGCTCTTGCCCATTGTCTACCGATGTGGTCTTCAAAGTATCATGCATACCTTGAAATCCCTGCTGGTACTTACTATTATTTCGTCTTTGTCCTGGTTGGATGGTTCCAGTTGTTCTGCCTTCTATTCAAGCTCAGCTGTGTTCTCCTCCTCTTCATCTTATTTTGCTCAGATTTCCCCCAGAGTTTGTTATTTGACTTACTATGTTTTTAACTTCTATCCTTTCAGACTTTTTTCTTCAGTATTTCTAAACTCAAACTTAGTCAAAAGGCCAAGAAACAATTTTCTTTGATACTTATTTTTTTTATAACTTATTATTTTATTTAATGTACATTGGTGTTTTGCCTGCATACATATATGTCTGTGTGAGATTGTCAGATCTTGGAATTACAGACAGTTGTTAGCTACCATGTGGATGCTAGGAGTTGAACCTGGAAGAGCAGTCAGTGCTCTTAACCACTGAGTCATCTCTCCAGCCCCCTTCTTTGATTTTTCTGTCTCTGTGGAATTCTTCCTTTATATTAACCATTGCCCTTTGTTTTGGTTTTTGGCCGTCCTAGAACTGGCTTTGTAAACCAGGCTGGCCTAGAACTCAGAGGTCCTGCCTCTACCTCCCAAGTGCTGGGATTAAAGATGCATGCTACCACCGCCCGGCTGATTGCCTTTCTTATTTGGCTCAGCTGTTTGTGTTTTTAGTATGATAATTATTTTATCCTTATTTTAAGTTCTTTCTCTGGGATTTCATTTAATTCACTCTCATTAGATGCCATTACTGTGAGGTTAATAATTTTTGAGGAGTTGTGTTGTGTTGGTGTCCTGGTTTCATCCCTGTTGACGTGATAAAACACCCTCACAAAAACGCTTTAAGGGAGAAAGGGCTCGTGTGGCTCACAGTTTAGGTTGGACTCTATCACTCTAGGAAATCAAGGCAGGAACTTGAAGCAGCCAGCCAAAGTAACAGACCAGAGCAGAAGAGGGGCTGGAACAATGGCTCAGTGGTCAAGAGCACTGGTTTATTTTCCAGGGAAGCAGGGTGTGATTTCCAGTATACTAATGGCTGCTCACAACTCTTTGGAGCTCAAGTCTCGGGAAATCCAATACCCTCTTCTGGTCTCCAGGGGGACTGCACTCATGTGGTACACACACATGCAGGCAAAATCCCATACACACAAAATAATAAAAATAATGACAACAAAAAAGCAGAGAAAGGGCCGGGCGGTGGTGGCGCACACCTTTAATCCCAGCACTCGGGAGGCAGAGCCAGGTGGATCTCTGTGAGTTCGAGGCCAGCCTGGGCTACCAAGTGAGTCCCAGGAAAGGCGCAAAGCTACACAGAGAAACCCTGTCTCGAAAAACAAAAAAAAAACAAAAACAAAAAAAAAAAAGCAGAGAAAGAATCAATGCATTCATGCCTACTACTGCTCAGCCCACTCTCTACACTTGTATAGTCCAGAACCAAGACCCAAGGGATGGTGTCATCCATAATTAATATAGTTGAGACAATCCTCCATAGACCAACATGATCTAGACAGTCTCTTGTTAAAACTCTTACACCAGATGATGGTGGTACACACCTTTGATTCTAGCACTCAGGAGGCAGAGGCAGGTGGATCTCTGAGTTCAAGACTAGCCTGGTCTACAAAGCAAGTTCCAGGAAAGCCAGAGCTACACAGAAAAACCCTGTCTCAAAAAAACAAAACAAAACAAAAAACATTACTTTTCTTCTTCTGGAACTGAGGACTTGTTATGTAGCTGTTCTCTATGGAGGGAGGAGAGAAGCCAGAGCACACAGGATTTAGTAAGTAAAGGAAACATACAGACTCAGAAAATAAATGAAACTTACAAGGCTTAGGAAGGTCCTGAACTTCCTGAGATGTACAAGCTCTCCCCTCCCTAAAGATGTAGAAGTAGTCAGCATTTGCTAGGGAGAAGGCTCTGGAATCAGGGAGGCTGCCAGAATGTGTGCAGCGAGCTTCAAAGATGTGGCTGGAGTCCCCTGTGCTGGAGTGGGTTTGAGAGGATGCAGCTGCTCTCGAGTCACCCATGCTCCTCTAAGTAACACTGCGACCTACACCATAAATAACCCAATAAACTCTGCATCGCTAAGCTGGACTTGCTGGAATTACCTTTGGTCTGTTGTTAGTGATTATTTGAAATGGACAGACATTGGCTTACATCTCCACAGGAAAGGTCACAAAACTTAGTTCATGATTAAGTCCTTGGGCCATCCAAGGTCCTCCCACTCAGTTCCTAGCACCAAGCCTACTTGAGTAGTGATGACTGAGGTCAGAGTTTAACCCTTCAGGAGAGGCAGTCAGACCAGTCTATACCTGCAGTGGCAGTGACTCAGGCTCTACAGAGGGTTACTCTTCGAGGACTGAAGATCCAGCCACCTTCTGCAGCCATGGTAGTAAGTCAGCAGCCTTGTGGCTGAAACAATATAAACGCCATTTCAAGATGGTGTCGGAGCAGTAAGAGTGCCACTTCTCAGAACACGCTGTCCGGGAAAGGCCTGCTGAGGCAGAAGAATATCTAGTCTCTGGAGCTGCTTCTGTGTGATCTTCCTTGCTCTAACTTTCTTAGGATTTTGACTTTATTCTGCAGAGTAACGGAGAAGTGAGAAAGAGGGTCCCAGTCACCCCAGTCTTCACATCCAGTCACAAAGCCTGCTCAAAGAACTGTATCTACTCTTTAATTAATTAATACATTAATTTTTTCTAGCCCAATTAAAGTTTCCCCTCCCTCCCTCCTCTCCTCCCAGTCTTCCCTCAACCTCCTCTTTTTCCACTCCTCTTTCTTTTCTCTCCAGAAAAAGGCAGGGCTCCCATGGATGTCAACTAGCCATGGCCTATCAAGTTGCAGGGAAACTAGGCACCTCCTCTTCTGTTAAGACTGGATGAGGCAACCCAGTAGGAGCAGAGTCCCCAAAACAGGTAACAGAGTCAGAGACAGCCCCTGTTCCCACTGTGAGGAGTCCCTCAAGAAGATCAAGCTACACAACTGTAACATATGTGCAGAGGGCCTAGGTCAGTCCCTTGCAGGCTCCCTGGTTGCCGGTTCAGTCTCTGAGCTCCTAAGAGCCCAGGTTAGTTGATTCTGTGGGAGAACTATATTTTCTTGTTCACTCCACACCTTTTTTTCTTTTCCTTTCTTTTCTTTTTTTCAGTGTTATGGATCAAACCCAGAACTTGTTTGTGCTCAGCCCATGCTCTAGCACTGAACTACATCCCCAGTGAAGCGCGAACCTAACTAGTCTTAATAATATAAACCCAGAGTCAGATGTTAGGGTGAAAGCTGAAAAACCAGAGAAGCAGAGCAGCTAGAAACTTCTCACCTCTACAAAATCTCAGACCTAATGGGGCAATCCTGTCTCTACAAATCCTTAGACTGAATTGGTCAAGATTCTGTCTCCACCCACCTTATATTCCTGTCTCCACCTCCCTAGTGCTGGGATTAAAGGCATGTGCCATCACTGCCTGTGTTTCTCTTTTAGACTGGTTCAATCTCATGTAGCTCAGGGTAAGCCTTGGACTCCCGATCTTCCTGCTTCCTCCTCCCAAGTGCTGGGATTAAAGGTGTGTACCCCCACCAGGTGGCGGTGGCTGTGGCGCATGCCTTTAATCCCAGCACTAGGGAGGCAGAGCCAGCCTGGTCTATAGTGCGAGATCTAGGACAGGCACCAAAACTACAGAGAGAAACCCTGTCTCCAAAAACCAAACCAAACCAAAACAACAAAAAAAAAAAGAAAAAGAAACAGGTGTGTACCACCACTGCCTGGCCTCTATGGTTAACTAGTAGCTAGCTCTGCCTTCTGCTCTCCAGGCAAGCTTTATTTATCAGAACACACCAGTCAAACTTCATTTGTCAGAACACAAACAAAATATCATATAACACTCCAGTCCTGCTTTTTTTCCCCCCAGAATTCCCTATGTTGTCCTGGCTGGCTTCAGAATTTTGATTCTTCTATCTTCGCCTCAGAGTACTGGGATTAGAAATGGACCATCACATCTGGTCCTAAGCAGCCCTGCCCCCTGCTCTTCTTTAAAATGTATTATCAGGGCTAGATAATTGCTTTTATAAAGGACCTGTGCTGGGGTTCACAGTGCCCACATGGTGGCTCCCAACCATCTGTCCGGATTTCCTGGGGTGCTGGGCATACTCATGGTGGAAATACATATGCACAGGCGAAACGCTCAACACATAAACTAAGTAAATATTTTTTAGTTGTTTTATTACTGGTTGTAGAGAGCATGCACACCATGGCGCACACGTGGAGGTCAGGGATCTTCTGTGTAAGGTCAGTTCTTGCCTCTGATTTTTATGTGGGCTCTGGGGTTGAACTCAGGTTGCCAGGCTTCCCAGCAATTGCCGTTACCCACTGTGCCATCCCGATGGTCCTTGTCCCTTTTTAAGAGCACAAAGAGTATTTTCTTGAGAAATCTTTCTGGGAGATCTTTCTCCATGTGCTTCATTTAGACCAAATGAAATGTATGTTGTCATCAAGAAAGAAAAAAATCACTGTTTGTGTTAGACTATCAAGCCAGTGTGGACTAAGATTTCCCTCACTCAGTTTCAGGGAAAGCAGCCTTTTCTATGATCCTGAAATAATGATCATTTATGTGCATACACTCCCACAGCTGTACTGAGCATCTTCAGGCAGCTAGGTGCAAAGGTGGAATGTTGGCACTGCCCTGCTCAATCTAGGAATTGAATGAGCACTAAGTGCCGGGCAGTGGTGGCACACACCTTTAATCCCAGCATTCGGGAGGCAGAGGCAGAAGGATCTCTTTGAGGCCAGCCTGGTCTACAAAGCAAGTTCCAGGACAGCCAGGGGTACACAGAGAAACCCTGTCTGGGGGGGGGGGGGACAAAACAAGACAAAAAAACACTAAGGAATCTTCTGGGTATTATTTTGTTGTTATTAATGATACTTTTTTAATGCTAGAACTCAAATCCAGGGCTTTGTGTATGCTACAAAAGTGATTAGTACTGAGCTACCACCCCAGCTCAATCTGCTTTGTTACTGTTGAGATGCTAACAGTCTCGCTATGTAACTACAGGTGCTGGCTAGTCTTATGTCAACTTGACACAAGCTAAATTAAGGGGAAGGAACCTCAATTAAGAAAATGCCATCCGGTGGTGGCGCACGCCTTTAATCCCAGCACTCGGGAGGCAGAGCCAGGCGGATCTCTGTGAGTTCGAGGCCAGCCTGGGCTACCAAGTGAGTTCCAGGAAAAGGCGCAAAGCTACACAGAGAAACCCTGTCTCGAAAAACCAAAAAAAAAAAAAAAGAAAAAAAAAAAGAAAAAGAAAATGCCATCATAAGATCAAGCTGTAAGCAAGCCTCTAGGGCTTTTTCTTAATTAGTGATTGATGGATGAGGGTCCAGCCCCATTATAGGTTATGCTGCCCTTGGGCCGGTGGTCCTGAGGTCTATAAGAAAGCAGTCTGAGCAAGCCATGGGGTGGCAAGCCTGTAAGCAGCACCCTCCATGGCCTCTGCATCAACTCCTGCCTCCAGGATCCTGCCCTGCTTGCGTTCCTGTCCTGACTTCCTTCAGTGGTGGACTACAGTGTGGAAGTGTAAGCCAAATACACTCTTTCTTCCTCAAATTGCTTTGGTCATGTTTTTTCATCATGGCAATTGAAACTCTAACTAAGTCCAAGGTGACCTCAGCTTGCAATCCTGCCTCGGCTTCCTCATTGCTGGGACTTTAAGCTTGTGCTCCTACAGCTGACCTAGTTTGCTGATTTTTTGTTGTTGTTCTTAGAGACGGGTTCCCTGTGTAGCCTAGTTTTCTGATTTTAACTTGGCTCCTCAAATGGCCACCTTAACCAGAAAGAATAAGCTATAATAATAATAGTAGTAGTAGTAGTAGTAGTAGTAGTAATAATAATAATAATAATAATAATAATAATAATAATAATCTGGCATTCTCTCTTTCTCTCTCTTTTCATTCATCGAAAGTTCCTGAATGCTGATCTGTGCCAGGCATGATGTTCTGAAATGCTCTCTTCAGAGATTTTACATTCCATCTTAAATTGCCTGACAGTTGCAGAGGGGTATTTGTGCTCTTCTCAATTTAAAATTTCCTGTGATGTTGGTTATCATTTGTAGGAAACTAGCTATGCCTGGGTCTATAGAACTAATAGTTCAAAATCATCCAGAGAGACTGTGACATGTGATGCTGATGTTGGCTGGCATCCTTAAATGGAACTCCTGTCATAACCACAATTGGGGCCAGAACTTGGTTTTTTGAGACAGAGTTTCTCTGTGTAGCCATGGCTGTCCTAGAGCTCACTCTGTAGACCAGGCTGGCCTCCAACTCAGAGACTCACCTTCCTCTGCCTCCCAAGTGCTGGCATTAAAGAAGTGTATCACCACCACCGCCCAGCTGGGGCCAGAACTTTTAAAGTGGCAGAATGACATGCTATTAATATAGGTGTTAGTCCATCTCAGAGGATGGAAACTTTTTTTTCTGGTTTTTCGAGACAGAGTTTCTCTGTGTAGTTTTGGTTCCTGTCCTGGATCTCACTCTGTAGACCAGGCTGGCCTCAAACTCACAGAGTGCTGGGATTGAAGGCGTGCGCCGCCACCGCCCTGGGAGGATGGAAACTTTAAGCAAAACAAATGAACAAAACAAAAACAAGACTGGGAATGAGGTTCAGTAGGCAAAATGTCTTCCAGACAGCTCTGGGTTCTGTCCCCAGCTGGTGGACATATAAACCAGGCATGGTGGCACGTGGGGGCACAAAGGTCTGTTGAACCATAACCCCAGAATGTCCGTCCCAGACTCTCTTTCCCTAGACCTTTATCTTTAGCTCTAATAGAACCCGTCCTTAGAGGGGATGTCACATGTACTTTATAGCCTGCTGACCTCTATGCTATCTCTGTCGGATCACACCAGATCCTAGGCCCTTAAGCTATAGAACCCATCTTCTAGGTCACATGTACTTTGCAAAAGAGTTCTATGTAGTCACCCCTTAAGCTTATTGTGCACCTAGACTTGGAATGATTGCTGCCTGGAAACCACCACCACCCCACCCCACCCCACCCCCATTTCTACTGTGGCAATGTGCTGGCAATAAACACCCGGCATCAGACTCTCTAGAATCTTGTTTGATCCAGTTTGAATAAGTCAACCTGAACCAAGTTTCATTCTCACCCCTTCATGGTTCATTTTCCTACCTCCTGTGACACTTGCAGGGACCCAGTGGCATATGCCTATGATCTCAGCACTGAGCAAGTTGAGGCAGGAGGATAAGAAGTTCAAAGCTGGGCTGGAGAGATGGCTTAGCAGTTAAGAGCACTGGCTTCTCTTCCAGAGGACCCAGGTTCAATTCCCAGCACCCACATGGCAGCTCACAACTGTCTGTAACTCCAGTTCAAGGGATCCGACACTCTTACACCAATGCACATAAAATAAAGTTAAATAAATTATTTAAAAAAGAAGTTCAAGGCTAGCTGGGCACGTTGCTTCATGCCTTCCTTTAATCCCAGCACTCAGATGGGAGAAGCAAGGGGATCTGAGTTTGAGCCACCCTAGTCTACATAGCAAGTTCCAGACCATCCAATGCTACATAGTAAGACTGTCTTAACAGAAGAGGAGGAAGAGGAGGAGGAGGAAGAGAAAGAGGAGGAGGAAGGAAGAAAGGAAGGAGAAGTTGTTGTTGGAGACCGTCCTTGGCTATGACATAGTAAATTCGAGGCCTGGGATATATGAGATCCAGTCTCAAAAACAAAAACAAGACAGACAAAATAGCTTGGATTCACCTCACTGGTGGAGTACTTGGCCAGCAAGAATAAGGCCCCTGTGTATCAACGACTGCCTTACTGCTGTGATAATTCACCGTGATCAAGGCAATAAATGAAGTTATAGAATAAGGAGTTCATTTGTCTTATAGTTCCAGAGTAATAAGAGTTCATCATGGTGGGGAAGCATGGTAGCAAACAGCAGGCATCATGGTGGCTGGAGCAGGATGATGGGAGCCAATTCCTGGATTGACAGCACAAAGCAGACAGAGCACTGGGAATGGTATGAGGCTTTGGATACTCAGTGATGTATTTTCTCCAACAAGACCACACCTCCGGGTGGTGGTGGCGCACACCTTTAATCCCAGCACTCGGGAGGCAGAGGCTGGTGGATCTCTGTGAGTTTGAGGCCAGCCTGGGCTACAGAGTGAGTTCCAGGAAAGGCACAAAGCTACACAGAGAAACCCTGTCTCAAAAAAACCAAAAAAAAAAAAAAAAAAAAAAAAAGACCACACCTCCTAAACTTCTCCCAACAGCATCACCAACTGGGGACCAAGTTTTCAAATACATGAGCCTATTGGGGGCAATCTCATTTAAACCATCACACCTGGGTTTGAGTTTAAGCACTGAAAATAAATAAATAAACACATAAGTAAACGATCGCTACCACCCAGACATGGGGGCTCTAGGTCTCCAGGTTCATATCTGATCTTGGTGGCTGCTATCCTGTTAATGTAGACTTTTGGGATGAGAGGTTTCTTTCAAATCTATAATGGTTCTTTCCAATCTTTTCTCTCAGGTTAGTTCCAGGAAGTCAAGTTCTGCCTCATCATGAGGAACTCTCCTGGAAGAACTTAGGGTACCGATGAGCAGAAATCAACCAAGAGTCACCTTCTGTCCAATGGCTCTGGAGGTGGACACTTTTTCCTGGGCCCTAGGGTCATAGTTCACATTCTCAGTGTTCCTCCTGCCTTTGGTCTTGAACTGCAGTTATACTGTGGGTCCTTGCCAATGTGCTGCCAAGCAGATGACCAAGAATCCTATTACTAAAATTATTCTCTCTTTCCCACCCCAAAATTAACATGTTTATAAAATCAGGTTTTAAAAAATGCTCACTCAAGGTAGGTGGTGGTGACGGCTCATGCCTTTGATCCCAGCACTCAGGAGGCAGAGGCAGGTGGATCTCTGTGAGTTTGAGGCCAGCCTGGTCTACAGAGCAAGTTCCAGGACAGCTAAGGCTACACAGAGAAACCTTATCTCGAAAAAACAAAACAAACAAAAAAACCAAAATAGAAACATAAACAAAATATGGTCACTCTAGAAACAAGGGGGTACCAGGTTTTTCCTTTTAGGCTGCCACTCAGCTCCCAAGCATGACACAAAGACTTATTAGTTATGAATGCTTGGTCTCAGCTTAGGCTTGTTTCTTGCTAGCTCTTATAACTGAACCTATTTCTCTTCATCTACATTTGGCTTCAGGGCTTTTGACCTTTCTTTCCTTCTGTGTGTCTTCCTTTCACTGCTTCTTGTGTCTGGTTGGCTGGTGGCTCTGGGTGTTTTCCTCTCTTCCTCCCTCATTCTCTTCTTTCTTCTCTAGATTTGTCCTCTATTTATTCTCTCTGCCCGCCAGCCCCACCTATCCCTCACCTTCCCAGCTATTGGCCATTCAGCTTTTTATTAGACCAATCGGGTGCCTTAGGCAGGCAAGGTGAAACAGCAACACATCTTTACATAACTAAACAAATGCATCATAAACTAATATAACACATCTTTACATCATTAACAAAAGCAGCTGTTCCCCATCCTAAATTGATTACCTCTCCCAGCCTTGATGTAAGGGAGGAACTTGGTCCTGCCTTAACTTGATGTGCCATGCTTTGTTCACACCCATGGGAAGCCTGCCCCTTTCTGAGTGGAGATGAGGAGTGGATGGGGAGGGGATAGATAGGAGGCAGGGGGAGGGAACAGGAGCAGAGGAGGGAGGGGAATCTGCAGTTGGTATGTAAAATAAATGAAAAAAATTTAATTAAAAAAACATAAGCAGCAGGAAAAAAGGTAACACACCTTCACACAGTTAAAGTAATATTCCACAGAATAAAAAATGTAGCACACCTTTACATAGTTAAATATTCCACGACAAGGAGGGTGCTGGACAGATGGTTCAGTGGTTAAGAGTGGAGATAGCTCTTGCAGAAGACCTGAGTTCGGTTCCCAGCCCATGTTATGCAGCTTACACCCACCTAGAACTCTAGAACTCTAGTCGGTAATCTGACACCTCTGGCCTCTGCAGGTGCCTGCACTCATGCGCACATATATACTCCTCTCACCACAGGCACATAACTAAAACAATCAAATAATGATTTAAAAAGTCAGTAACAGTATTAGGGAAGTAAAGCTATACCTTTCCATGCAATATTTGTGTGTGTTAGTGGCAAGCCATGTTTGAGACTTGCCTTTGTGTTTAGTTACTTTAAAGAAAATATAACACTATGTGTTATCATCGCATATTAGAGGGCTCCCCTGTACCCTGTACACTGTGGTTTGGCCCTTCACATATGTTATGTTTTCCATTACTAAAGACTAAGAAGAAACCTAGCTTTGACTAAAATGTAGTGAAACTGTGGCTGGTAAAATCTATCTCACTACACCAATTACACATTATCGAAATGGGCACCATATAAATAGGTAATTTTGTGTGTTCAAGCACATTTTTGAAGGGATAATATCAGCCAACTATACCATTTATCATTTAGCTTGCTACTTAAAAATTTGGTGATGTATAAAATTTTTATCAAATCAGATAAATATTTTAATTCTGTATTGCTTTTCCATCAATAAAATTATTTTTAATTACATTTTAATTTACTTTGTGTGTATGTGCATACGTGAGTGGGGATGTGTATGTGCCACAGAGCTTGTGGAGGTCAAAGAACAATTTGGAGGGGCAGTGTGGTGGTTTGAATGAGAATAGCTCCTTTTTGCTCATATGTTTGAATGCTTGGTCCCTAGTTGGTGAAACTGTTTGGGAAGGATTAGGAGGTGTGGCCTTGTTGGAGGAGGTATTGCTGGGAGTGGGCTTTAAGGTTTCAAAAGTTCATACCATTCCCAGTTAGCTTTCTGCCTCATGCTTATGAACCAAGATGTAAGCTCTTAGATACTGTTCCAGTGCCATGTCTACCTGCCTGCTATCATGCTCCCTGACATGATGGTTATAGATTTTAGTAGTTTGAATGTAATTAGCCCCCATAAGATCATAGGGAGTGGCACTATTAGGAGGTGTGGCTTTGTTGGAGTGGGTATGGCCTTGTTAGAGGAAGTGTATCACTGTGGGGGCAGGCTTTGAGGTTTCCTATGCTCAGGATACTGTCCAGTGTTTCAGTCGACTTCCTGTTGCCTTCTGATCAAGATGTAGCCAGCACTATGTCTGACTGCATGTTGCCCTGCTCTCTGCCATGATGATAATGGACTGAATCTCTAATACTGTAAGCAAGCCACCCCAGTTAAATGTTTTCCTTATAACAGTTGCCATGGTCACAGTGTCTCTTCACAGCAATAGAAACCCTAACTAAGACAGAAGTTGGTTCCAGGACTGGGGTATTGCTGTGATAGATAGATCCATGCTATGGATCATGTTTTTGTTTGGAGGAATTTGGACTTTGGTACTTTGGGTTAGGAAAGCAGTGGAATGTTTTCAGCATTGCTTAATGAGCCACACTAGTAGGAGCATGGAAGACAGTGGTGCTAAGAGCTATTTGAACTGTCGGGGCTCACTCAAAAGGTTACAGAGAAGGATAATTTTACAGAGAATAATAATTTTAGTATTTTGCCTAGAGATCATTCTTGTAATATTTTGGTGAAGAACGTGGCTGCTTTTTGCCCTTGTCTGAAGAGTCTGCCTGAGGCTAAAGTGAAGAGTTTTGGATTAATTCCATTGGCAGAGGAAATCTCAAAGAAGTCTAGTATAGATTCTGTTGTGTGGTTTAGTGTTAACTCTGATGAAGATTTATAATGAAAAGGAGCAAGCTAAGCAAGGAAAAAATATTTTATGAGAAAAAGAGCCTGGAAAGTGGAATGGAGCTAAATTCTGTGTTCAAGGAGATAAATGGATTAAGAAATGGAATAAAGGGAGTGGTGACTTCAGGGCAGGATCCTACCCAGCTAAGTTTTCAACTTGTGAAAGGAAATTTTAAAAAAGCTTAGAGCTGGGTGAGATGGTGCACACTTTTAATCCCAGCACTCAGAAGGCAGAGGCTAGCAGATCTCTGAGTTTGAGCCCATCCTGGTCTAGAGATTCAGTTTCAGGATAGTCAAGCTTAGGTAGTGAAAAACAAAGCTGGTGAAGATGTAATTGAATGCGGGGGCTATGTTCCAGCCCTAGTAAGCAGTAGAACTTGACAGCTTTGGCCACATGGTTCTGGCTTTAGAGTTAAAGATAGAAAAAACAGGTTATGGAATTTGCCTCAGTGCCTAAAGAAAGCTGCTAAGGCCAGGCATGTGTCAGGGGTGTCCCTGAATAGAGACCTAGTTGAGAGGCCAATGTGTGAGGATGTGAAATTGAAGCCTGGATTGCCTTAGAGATGCCAAGATATTAGAGATGCCTGAGTCATGGGATACCTGCTGAGGAAAGCGGCTAACAGGGAGTGGACCCAGCCCAAGGGAAAGAAGCGTGTTGCAGTCAACAAAGCTGAATGGAGCTGGAGATCCAAAGAGCATTTTGACATCAGACATGGAGATGCAAAGTTTGGAGTTTGCCCAGCTGGTTTTCTGTCTTGCTTTGGGTCCAGTATTTCTTCACTATGCTGTCTTCCCTACATTTTGGAATGGTAATGTATACCCTGGGCCAGTATATGTTGGAAGTATGTGATCTGTTTTGTTTTTGTTTTTTCAAGACATGGTTTCTATGTTTAGTCCTTGCTGTCTTGGAACTCACCATGCTGATCTCAAACTCAGAGATCTACCTGCCTCTGCCTCCTGAGTGCTGGGACTAAAGGTGTGTGCCACTACCACCTGGACATGATCTATTTTTTTTATTTTGATTTTACAGGGGGTTACAGTTAAGAGATTGCATGAATCTCAGAAGAGACTTTGAACTTTTGACTTTAAAACATTGTTGAGACTGTGATAGACTATGGGGACTTTTGAAGTTAGACTAAAATATATTTTGCATTATGATATTACAAGTTTATGGGGGCCAGGAGTGGACTGTGGTAATTTGATGTAATTGGCCCCATAATCTCATAGAGAGTGGCACTATTAGGAGGTGTGGCTTTGTTGGAGTGGGTATGGCCTTGTTAGAGGAAGTGTATCACTGTGGGGGCAGGCTTTGAGGTTTCCTGTGCTCAGGATACTGCCCAGTGTCTCAGTCAACTTCCTGTTGCCTTCTGATCAAGATGTAGCCAGCACTATGTCTGACTGCATGCTGCCCTGATCCTTGTCTTAAACTGTAAGACACCCCAACTAAACGTTTTCCTTATAGGAATTGCTATGGTCATGATGTTTCTTCACAGCAATGGAAACCATAACTAAGACATGGACTCTAACCCTTTGAAATTGCAAGCCCCAGATGAAGTCTTCTATAAGCTGCCTCGGTATTTTCACAGCAATAGACAAGTAACTAAGACAAGTAGGTTCTCCACTTCTGTTGTGGAACAATTTCCAATGAGAAAAACATTGCATCTTGGGAGCTGGAGAGATGGCTCAGCAGTTATGAGCACTTGCTGCTCTTGCAGAAGACCTGAATTTGGTTCTCAGCACCCAAGTGGTGGCTCACAATCATCTGTAGCTCCAATTCCAGGGGATCTGACGTCTTCATTGGCCTCCACAGGTACTGCACACATTGGTGCACAGACATACATGCAGGCAAAACACCCATACACACAAAAAATAAAATAAATCTTAAAAATATTGAAAAAAATTCCAGTCAGTCTTGGAGGGAGACTCTTTTAAGACTCATGATATCCTAACAGAAGGTATAACATTCTATCCTGCAGGAAAGCTCATTAAAATTCAGAAAGTAAACAATTTAATAGCACTAAGAAGTTCCTGAAACTGACCAGATTCATTAGACTCCTCCCTCCGAAAACTTACAAAAACAAGAAGGACTGCCAAGAGACACTCTCAGACAAGCCAAACTGCCTGGAAGGAGCAGAGATCAGTGGATCTGCCTAGAAGAGGGTCAGAGCAATTGAACCACCTGGGAAGACACTCTCCAACCTGTTGAGTTGCCTGCAAGTTGTGTAGTGAACCGTGACCTATGCTGGGGTGGGCTTTTGGTGATTTAGCTCTTTTTGAGTCATTTCTGCTCCTGTAATAAACTTATTGGTTCACCAAGTTGGACTTTGTTGTTATTGGTTCCTTATCTGGGGGAGTAGACATTTATTCGTGTCTTCCTAGCAGTATTGTCACACGACAGAACTGAGATCAGGAACCAACGAAAGCAAAGACGAGACTGGGAGGACTACACGGTCCTGGCTAGGGGTACCCAGACATTCAACTGGGGGGATCTGGATATGGCTGCTTTCCCCTAAATGGCATGGGACAGGTTCCTTTGTAAAGGATGGATCTACCTCTAGGTGGCGAAATGCCCTGTCTCCTACCTTAATGGTTAACCCAGTGGGGCATGTCCAGGACTTGGCTGGGGACCACCCCTAAGAGATGGGTTCACCTTAAGACAATGTGCTTTTCCTTCCAAGAATTTCTGCCTCCTAGGACAGTCAAATGAGTTACCAAGGGGTTCAACTGGGTTTGCCCACCTTTCTGCAGCCTAACTTGGAAGGTGTAACTATTCTTTCAGATGCTGGCCAGAGCTAAGTATGCTTTTATTTTACATTTAAAAAAATCCTTTATATTCTTTTATGCATATGGATGTTCTGGCTGCGTGTTTGCCAGAGGAGGGTGTCGGATACCCTGGAGCTGGAGTTACAGGGGGTGGTGGCCTGCTGTGTGGGTGCTGGGAATTGAAGCTAGGTCTTCTGGAAGAGCAGCCAGTGCTATGAACCATTGAGCTACCTCTGCAGCTTCTTAAATTACTTTATCAATATGACTAAGAACTCCAAAACGGGAACCCCACGACCCTGATAACAATACTTTTCTGCTGTTTAATTCTTTAATTGGCAGGGAAAAACAAACAAAACCAGCCTGGTCCCACACCTCTCACTGGCATCATCTTGCTGTGTCAGCAGCGGCGTCCCCCCCCCCCCCCCAACAATGAGAGCTGAGATGTGTAACCAAGGCTGAGTGTTCTGCCTAGAGGGAAGACCTGGGTAGGAAGCCCATGGACAAATCCCAATGAGGCTGGAGTCCTGTCTGTGGTAGGGGGTGGTATACCTGCTTGGTGAGTGAGGTCTGGCACATGAGTATAGAGATGCTCTAAAAAAGAGAGGTTTAAAACAAAATTTTCGGTCTGAGAGAGAAACACATAAGGGATCAGTGTGTTGGCAGGGTGCCTCTGCCTTGTGCAGCCACTGCTAGGTATAGTAGAAAGTGATTTAGGCTGAGGTGGTTACTCACTGGGAATTTGCTTGTGTGAGCATGATACAAGGAAAAGAGTATAATTTAGGTCTGTGCTAAAGAGCCCTTCCCTGGGGGAAAATGAGATAAAAATGATTAAAAAAATAAAATAACTCTTAGGGGCTAGAGAGATGGGTTAATGGCTAAGATCACTGGCTGCTGTTCCAGAGGACCTGGGTTCTATTCTCAGCACCTGCAGGGCAACTTACAACCGTCTGTAACTTCAGCTCCAGGAGCTCTGACACCCACTTCTGGCCTCTGTAGTCATCAGGCATGCAAGTGGTACACAGACATACATGCAGGCAAAACACCCATACACACAAAATAAAAAAAAATAATAATAATAGTAAAATTAAAATAAAACATTTTGATTTTAAAAGATCAAACAACAAAAGGAACCCTAAAGATGGGAAAAGTGGCGTTTGATACCCAGCTCAGGAGGCCGGATGGAACTCTTCATACAAGAGGTTAAAAAAAATGTCCATTTATCAAGGATGGTAGGGCTGGGATGTAGCTTTAGTGGCAAGTCCCACGGTTCACATGACCTTTGTGAAGTGAGGAGCCTTAGCAGACCTGGATGAGTTAGCCCAGCATGTAAACTGGGTTTTTAAGATGTATAAATAGGAAAAACAAGTAAAAGTTCACCACAGGGGTAAAGACAATCCAAAGCAGAGAGGTGTGTGTGGGGCGGGATCCTTCTGCTCTCAGAGGAAACCAGCCTGCTGGTATCAGACTGCAGAACTGTGATGTGTATTCCTGTAGCGTAAGCTACCTCTTCTGTTGTGCTGTTATGATGACCGCCTTCAGATGCAATATCTAAGACCACCACATGTCCTCATTTCTTTCTAAGAGTGTGCTGGGGCTTGAACCCAAGGCCTTGAGTTACCAACCCTGAGCTATAGTTTTGTTGTTGTTGTTGTTTTGAGACAGGTTCTCTCTATGTAGTCCTGCCTGGCCTGGAATTGGCTATATTAAGAGTAGGCTGCCTAAAATTCACAGAGATCTATGAATGCTCAGCCAACAGCTCAGGCTTGTTACTAGCTAATTCTTACATTTTCAATTAACCCATATTTCTTATCTATGCTTTGCCACGTGGCTCATAGCTTGTAACCTCATTTTCTACACATCCTGCTTCCTCTGCATCTGCTGGTGTCTCCTCTGAAACTCCGCCCCTCTTTCTTCCCAGTCCTTAGTTTGATTGTCTGGCTTATACTTCCTGCCTGGCTATGGGCCAATCAGCTTTTTATTAACAATGAGAGCTATACATTTTACAATGTATGAGATTATTCCACAGCAGGACCCTCTTCAGTTCTTTTTTCTTTTTTTAAACAAACTTTTTTTTATTATTTGAAAGTTTCATACATGCATAATAAATTTTAGTAATTTTTCATCATTATTCCCCCTCATTCCCCTTCCTACTCCTGCTGAAATCCTTTCTTCTCTCAAAGCCCCCACTTTGTGTTCTTTTAGTGTATGACCCACTGACTTTAATTAGGGCTGCTTGCATGAGCATGGATGGGAGGCTATTTACTGGAACATGGGCAACTGTCCTAGTTTGGTGTCTGTTGCTGTGATAAAAGCTCTGGGCAAAGCCAATTTAGGGGATGAAGGAGTTTATTTGGCTTACATTTCCATGTCACAGTCCATCAAGGGAAGCCATGACAGGAACCGGGAGGCAGGAACCAAAGCAGAGACCCCAGACTGATGCTGCTTACTGAATTGCTTTCATGGCTTGCTCAGCTTACTTTCTTATACCACCCAGGACCAGCTTCCCAGGCGTGGCACTGCCCACAGTTGGCTGGGCTCTCCCGCATTAACCATTAATCAAGAAAATGCCCCACAGACAGGTCCAGAGGTCAGTCTGTGCAGGCAAAACCTCAATTGGGCTTTGCTCTTCCCAGCTGATTCTAGTTTGTGTCAAGTTGACAAAAGTCAGCACAACAACTTTTCAGTAGCTACAGGAATGGAGAGCGACACCCCTTCCCTAGCCATCAGTGGTCCTTCAGGGAGGGATGAGGTCTCACAAGCTCTTCCCCCTTCCATGACGCAATGAGGGCAAGTCATGTCACACCCAGAAGGTACCTTTTTGCAACACACATCCCCATTCTCTGGCTCCTCCATTCTTTCCACCTCCTCTTCTGAACGTTCCCTGATCCTTGAAGAGGGTACTCTAGATGACTGCCTTTTTGGGACAGGATGTGCTGGCTATTCTTGGTTGTTAACCTGACTACATCTGGACTTAACTAAAACCCAAATGACTGGGCATACCTGTGAGATTCCTTTCTTCCTTTTTTCCTTCCTTCCTTCCTCCCTCCCTCCTTTTCTTTCTTTCTTTCTTTTCTTTCTTTCTTTCTTTCTTGCTTCTTTCTTTCTTTCTTTCTTTCTTTCTTTCTTTCTTTCTTTCTTTCTTTCTTTCTTTCTTTCTTTCTTTCTCTTTCTTCTCTCTCTCCCCCTTCCTTCCTTCCTTCCTTTCTTCCTTCCTTCCTTCCTTCCTTTCTCTCTTTCCTCCTCCTTTTTCATTTTGTTGCTTTGTTCGTTGGTTGGTTTGTTTTTGAGACAGGGTTTCTTTGTGTAACCCTGGCTATCCTGAAACTCACTCTATAGATCAAGCCGGCCTGATTCAGAGATCCACCTGCCTCTGCCTCCCCAGTGCTGGAGTTGAAAGCATGCACCATCAAGCTCGGCTTAGATGATCCAAGTAGTATCAAACAGTTACTTTTTAGTTCTTTTGTTTTTGTTTTTGTTTTTCCGAGACAGGGTTTCTCTCTGTAGACCAAGCTGGCCTCAAACTCAGAGATTCGCCTGCCTCTGCCTCCTGAGTGCTGGGATTAAAGGTGTGCGCCACCACTGCCTGGCTAAGATTTTGATACTTTTAAGTGGATGGAAAATAAACAATGGTTGATGACATAAAATTCAGATGTTCAATGTTCATAAATGTTTGATTGTTGTAAGGCCCTGCCTGGAGGCACGTGAGTGGCCAGGCCCCACCCCTCCAGACACAGGCAGCCAAGCTCTGCCCTACAGAGAAAAAACCCCAGGCTCAGGACCTGAAAACCCACCAATCCTCACCCTGGAAATCCATGCCCCACAAGAAACCCTATACAAACCCTGTGTTCTGCTCAGTTCTCTGCTGCTTCTCACCTGAACAGAGGCAGCCACTCCTCTGGATTTTTCCCTCCCAATCTCTGTGTGAGGATTGTTGTGTGGAGTGACTTTGTGGTATTCCTTGGCTCCCAATTGCCAGGATACCTTTCCCTTCAGAGCTGTAACACTTGCATTGAGGAAACTGTCTTCCTCAGAGCTGTAACACTGACAATTGGAACAGGGCACTCTCATTTGTGTATTTTCTTTTCTTTTTTTGGGGGGAGGGGGGAGGTTGTGCTACTATTAGGGTTGAACTGTGCTACAGAGACCATTCGGCCGATGGGCTTGAATCGCTCAGGTTGGTGAGAGCAGGCTCAATGGGTAAGGGCACCTGCCTCCAAACCTGACTACCTGAGTTTGATCTACCTGAGTTTGATCTCTGGGACCCACATGATGGAGAGAACCAACTCCTGAAAGTTGTCCTTACCCCTCCACCTGTGTGCTGGGGCACAAGAACACACACACACACACACACACACAAGCACGCACGCACGCACGCACACACACACACACATGCAGTTGTTTTCTTTTTTAAAGGCCCTGATGGTATGACCCCTTCAAACTTAGACCCCCCACCCTCAGCTTCCAGAGCCACGAGCTCTACAAATCACCTCATCTGCAGTGTTTAGTGCAGTGGAACTGGTGACCCTAGAGATTCCATCCTGAGCCACTGCACTAGCTGAGAGGTGGCAGCAGTTACTGAGACAGACAGCTAGGGAATAAACAATTCAGGGTTTTTAATTTTTGTTTTTCAAGAGAGTTTCTCTGTGTAACAGCCTGGCTGGCTGTCCTGGAACTCACTTTGTAGACCAGGCTGGCCTCGAACTCACAGAGATCCGCCTGGCTCTGCTTCTCGAGTGCTGGGACTAAACTGTTTATCACCATGCCTGGGTACAAATTCAGGTTTTAAAAAAAATTATGTGTATGTTTTGCCTGGATGTATGTCTGTGTACCATGTCTGTCTGGTGCCTGTGGAGGCCAGAAGAGTATTAGATCTCCTCAAATTGGAATTATGGATGGTTGTAAACTGCCACATGGGTGCTGGAAATTGAACCTGGGTCCCTTGGAAGAGCAGCCAGTTCTTTTAATGACTCTATCATCTCTCCAGCTCCCAAATTCAGCTGCTTGCTGGGCTTTGATCTTACTGCAGAGGGGTGAGATAACAGACAGACAAGCTCTAATGACCTTAGGCTTCTGACCTACCTTTATCTTTTGGTTGTAGTGGTGTTGGCAATGGAACCCATGGCCTTACATGTGCTAAACACATGGTTTACCACTTGGCTACCCTCAACTTTGAGGGTTCCTAAATGGGGCCTCAAGGACCACACACACTAAGATTTACCAACAACGGTTCCCTCCACCCATGACTTGACAGGAACGCCGAGGGCATAGGTTCACGGACAATGCTCATCTTCTAAGCTGAAGGCAGAGGACAGAGCTGATCTGGTGGACAAAGGCGCTGCCCAGCTCCTATAGCTTCGCCTCTCTCCCTTTTACTGAGACTCGGTCCCATGAAGCTCAGTTTGGCCTTTAACTTGCTGGTAGTTGGAGAACCTTGGATCCTAACTTTCGGCCTCTGTTCCTCACATGCTGGGACAACAGGAATGTGCTATCATGCTTCCTGGTAGTTTGCCACTTTGCTCATAACACAGTCATTCACTGGAGTTGATGATGCTTAACAACATTACTACACTTCAAAAAATACCGTACAGACGGGCATGGGGGCGCACGCCTTTAATCCCAGCACTCAGGAGACAGAGGCAGGCGGATCTCTGTGAGTTCGAGGCCAGCCTGGTCTACAGAGTGAGTTCCAAGACAGCCAGGGTTACACAGAGAAACACTGTCTCGAAAAACAAAAAAACAAAAACAAACAAAAAATCATACTGAGGGCTGGGAGATGGATAGCTCCAGGAGATGCTCCGCTGGTAAAGTCTTTGCAATGAAAGCATGGGAACCAGAACCACCCTATAATCCATAGATCTTATAATCCATAGATCTTATGAGCCATAGATCTTATAATCTTTAGATCTTATGAGCCATGTAAGAAAGCTGAGTATGGTGGCATGTGCTTCAAATCCCAGCACAAGGGAAGGAGAAGGAGGTAGCTTGGGGTTTGCTGTTGAATTCCAGGCCAGTGAGAGACAAGGTGGACAACCACCCCCTCCTCTACACACACACACACACACACACACACACACACACACACACACACACACACCACTGAAGAAAAAGGCTTATTCAGGCAAAGTAGAAAATTTTTACTAAAGTGACACATTATATACTTAAAATTACACATTTATGAGGAGAAAGGGAAATTAAAATGCACTGCTATCTTTTTTTACTTGTTACGTGAATGAACTTCAGGCCTCTCCCACAGAATGAGGAAAAACAATTCCTGAGGTCACTCTAGTGCTGCTAAGTTACAAGTCAGTACATGTTAGAAGGGAGGAGAATGCACTTATTTTAGTAGCACGCTTAGCATATAGCTGATCTAATGCTACAAATGTCCCCTCCTGAAGGCAGCTTGTTTCCGTCTGTCTTGCAGACCTCACATGTCAAGGACATGTTCACTGGTCTGCTCTGTGACACTGGAAGCCCATTCCACTCCCCTGCCACCTCCCTGCCACTAACCTTCCCAGGCCCGAGTGTAGGGGTGATCTCTTCCTCTTCCCACCACAGCCATTGATTCTTTTGAGAAAAGATCTCATCCTAAACCTTGAGCTCATGGCAATCCTCCTGCCTCCTAAGTGCTGTGATTGCAGGTGTCAGCCAGCAGATCTGGTCACAATTATCATGTGGTAAGGACTGTGGACCTTCCTTAGGTCCTTTACTTTCTGCACTGGCACCAGCAGGTCTCCAGCCAGCCCAGGGACCATTTCAGCAGAGCATAGCCCCAGTCTGAAGAACAGAACAAAACGGTCGAGGCCCTCCGACAGTTTAGATGCTAAACAATAGAAGGAAGACAGGTTTCACATTCACGGAGTTAAAGATTGGGAAAGGAGAGAAACTGGCTTCATTAATTTAACAAAACAAAGGAAGGTGCATAAAATGTTTTCATGCTTCAAGTCAGCTGAATCACTGACACTCGGCTGCCAATGGAAGGCATTCTCAGATGTTAATTTCTTGGGACTGAGGTATAATGATTAATTCCACAAGGCCCGATTCTGATAAAAAGCAACAGTTATAGAAAAGCTGAAGACAATTACACATGGAAATACAGATGGGTTAGTCTCTATATTGTTTTGAGACAGAGTCTTGGTATACAGTCCTGGCTGTCCTTGAACTCACAGAGGTCCACCATAGTCAGATCTTCAGATCTAGGGACAGATGGACATTGGCACCCCTTTTTGCCTATGGTGGCTGTATTTCCAGGAAGGTTGGGTATTTTGTGACAGGAGTGTGTACAAGTTGCTACAGGAACAGTAATCATGCTGTTACCATTTTCAGTTTCTCTCCCCAGTGGTGGAGATCAACCCAGGGCCCCGAGAGAGAAGGGCAGGGACTTGACCACTGAGCCATACCCACAGCCCCATGCACGCTTTGCTTATGATCTATAGACTCCAGATGCTAAAGAAAGGATCCCAAAATGGCACATGAGCCACGTTTCAAGGCAAAAAGGCACTAGCATTTAAGTTTTTACCTTACCAGTAAAAAACAGTCCCCTTTACCATCTTCAAAATGTGAATTTGATTTTAAGATAGTCAATTGCTCTATGGCGTCAATGATTTTATTGGAAGTACCAACACAAGGAAAAATTGTTATAGAATCAATTTTAATTAATGCTTCTAGATATTTTCTTTTGGAAGATGAAGGGAATCAACTAGCTAGCTAAAATGGTACTTGGGCTTTTTCTTGGTCAAGTTGTCTCATAGAAGATCAGCATCATTTGAGGATCTTAGTCCTTAAACCAGGTGGGCACTTTGTGGTGACACAGAGAATGGGTGGGGTCCCAGGTGGATGAGGGGACCCCAGGCACCAAATAAACACTGCCTTGGTACTATTCCCAAGGCAGAGGGCTCAGTGGAGAGGTTCATGTTTGTGTGACACTCAAGGCCCACAAACTCCACAGGGGCCAACTGGTTGGCCTTGAGCCAGTGGAGAAAAGCTGTCCCCAGCAGAAAGTATGAGATGACAGTAGGTGGGGAAGGAGGGTTCGTCCAGTTTCCACACACTTGCAAGTGTCATGTCCAACAGTCCTGGTCTGAATCCGTCTACTGAAATAAGGAAAAGTAGAGAAGACAGGAGGGGGGTGGGGTGGGGTGGGGTTGGAGTAATGAAGGCAAGACATTCCACTTCTGGATCTCATGGGTCCTTTTCAGGGGAGAGAGCTACAATGTACTCAGTGTGTGTGCAGGCATGTCAACAATGACTGACATATGAAGATGTGGAAGGAGCCTTCCTTCTGCCACAAACCCAGGGTCCCTCCACATCTGAATTCACAGTAAGGCCTTGGAGTGAGAGACTCAGCAAATGAGTAAGCAGAAGGCAGTAGTTACGAGACTGACACCTGCCCACATCTTTGCAGACACTCATGGAAGAAAAAAATGCCATGTTCTCTTCTCTGTCCAGCACAGTAATCAAAGACTCAAGGTGCTCACAATTGGTCTGCCATGTTTAGATTACAACTCAGCAGACAGCTCACAGAACTGTAGCGATGCTGATCTCACCAAAATGTGGAACACACACATTTTTTCCCCATTGAAACTAAAATGTCTTAAGACCCACATCTGAACACACATGTTAATTACATACTGTGTAATCAATGACATTTCTTAGGAGTTTAAAAGAGGCTTTTGAATCTTTTCATCACAATGGAGGAGAATTCCTTTTCAGTTTCTTTATAGTTGCCGAACTTTTTTTTCTGTGCTTTTTATATTGATATCTAACTTGTCCACTTTGGTTGTTAGCCGGTCAAGAATGTCGTCCTGCTCTTCAATTTCCGTCTGCATTCCTAAGGCTATGTCCTTGAGTCGGCCCAATCCCATGGAGAGCTCATCTGTGAGAAGGAAGTGATAGGCAGTCACAGTATCCACAGGTGCTTCCTGCCCTTCTGGATGCTCAGTGGCATCTGGATTGCAGCCCTGTCTAAGAGACTGAGTGCCACAGCTTGTAGCACGTGTTCTCAAAATACACAGAAGTGAAGAGAAATCTACTTACTACATAGTAATATGTGGTTAATGTAGGTAGAAGCCATTGCATCTCCTCCAGATAACCATGGTTAACAGGTTTGTTTGTTTGAGCATAGTCTTGATAGACAGCTCTGGCCACCCTGACACCCACTATGCAATCCAGGTTGGCCTTGAAGTCACAGTGATCTCCCCGCTTCTGCTGCCCGAGAAGAGTGTAAGGTCACTACCACATACAGCATTTCCCCCCTTAGTCCTGGAGAATCAAATCTAGGGCCTTCATGTGCTATGGAAGCACTCTGACACTGAGTCACATCCTCAGTCTCTTTGTGTTTTTCATGTCGAGACAGGATCTCACTAATTTTCCAGGCTGGCCTTGGATTTGCAATCTTCCTAGCCTAGCCGGGATTACAGGTGTCTGCCACTCAGCCTGGCAGACCATGTACGCTTCCTGAGGTCTTTGAAACCTGTGGCCTTGGGTTTCCTGGAAAGCAAACGTCTAGTGGTCACTCACCCAGGCCTCATGAAACTTCTTGGGTTTGAGGACATAAACACAGGAAAACATGGCTGAAATAAAACAGCCTGGTAGGGACATGTCTCAGTGGGTAGGAGCACTTGCTCAGCTAGTATGAGGATCTGAGTTCAGATCCTTCGCACCCACGTAAGCCGTGTGTGTGGCTTTATCCTGGGTGCACTTGAGCCCCAGGGATGCCTAGGTCCGGTCAGAAGTCAAGTAAGCAGTGAGGAAGGCTGGACTGATGCAGGAAATGGAGACCGGTGGACAGGTTCCTGAGAGTGAGGCAGTGAGACGGGCATGACTGTGGCGTGTGACACGGTGCTCAGCACAAACTGTCTGGAGGCTGCTGCGGCTTCCAAACTTACCTAAGTTGCTGTCAATCTTCTGGTGATAGGCTCGAAGGCTCGAGTTCTTTGGGTAAACCTCAGTAGTCTCAGCAGAAGCAGGCCCTTTGGGGATCGGGTCTAGTTCAGAAAGAAAAACCAGAGGGACAGTTCACTGGAGGTCACTGCTCCATGACATTGGCCCATTCTTTTACGAAGTCCTAGGAATCTGTCCCCAGGAATCTCTCCTACCAGGAAAGAACTACAGGGGTGGTAATGGGCCATGTTTGTAGGCTGGAGCAGTCAAGTCTGAGCTCCAGCTGGTCCCTCAACATTAGCAGATTGAGGACTCTCAACTTATAAGTCACCAGGTGAGATATGGAAAAAGACATGTATGTAACAATACAACAGGGAACTGCCAATGCAAAGCTACAGGCTCACAGGCAAGCTCTGGGAGACAGGTTGTTTTGTTAAGTTTGATTTTTTTTGCTGAGGATTGGAACCAGGGCCTTGTGCATGCTAGACAAGCACTCTACTATGGAGGTATCCCACAAACCCTTCTACCTCTTAGTTGTGTGTGTGGCAGGCATGCACACGCGCTTTTAAGACAGGGCCTTGCTATGTTGCACAAGCTGACCTCAAACTCTTGTGCTCAAGCTATTCCTGTAAGAGCTAGAACTACAGGTGCATGCTACTTCACCTGGCAGAGCTGGCACAGCCAGGTCTAAACACCAAAGTTGTTGAACTATGTGTGCATGCCTGTACTCTGGCACATGGAGCAAGAAGGTCAAATTTTAAGGTCACTCTCTACTAATGGATTTGGGGACTGGGCTAAATGAGACTCAGTCTCAAAAGAAACAAAATAAACATGAAACAAAGCAAAGATCAAAATCGTTGCCTGGTGTGGTGATTTGCACAAATGAAAACTGCCTTTAACGCCCTCAAATTGTGTCTTTAAGGTGTGACACTGAAGTGGTTTTCCACGGGCCCTGTACAGTCAGTCTTCTCTTTCTCCTATGGTTTGTGCCTTTCCAGAATAAACTGTGTCTAGGTCAGTCTGTCCTGACTTCTGACTCTTCCTCCTTCAGGCCTCCCCCCCGCCCCTGCCTCTGTTTGAGATAAAGTCTCCCCATGTTTTCCTAGATGAACCTGACACTCACTATGTAGCCCAGATTGTACTCAAGGTTTCACCAATCCTCCTACTTCTGTCTCCTGAGGGCTGGGATTATAGGTGTGTCCACCATGCTCGGACACTAGGTTCTCTCTTCTATTTTTATTTGTGAATGTGTGGTGTATATGCATACTTATGTGTGCAAGTGCCCTTGCACAGTCATGTGGAAGCCAGAGAACAGAGTCTTCCTCTACTGTTATCCATGGTGGTTTGAATGAAAATGGCCTCCATAGGTTCATGTAGCTGATGGAACTGTTTGAGAAGGATTAGGAGGTGTGGCCTTTTGGAGGAAGTGTGTCATGTGAGGTGGGTTTTGAGGCTTCAAAAGCCTCCCACCATTCCCAGTGCTCTCTTTGCCTCCTGCTTGTGTTCAAATGTGAGGTCCCAACTCCTCCTGCTGCCATTATAGACTCCAACCCTCTGGAATTGTAAGCCCAACCAAATGCTTTCTTTCTAAGCTGCCCTTGTCTTGGTGCTGTATCATAGCAACAGAAAAGGTCACCAGGGCATCTACCTTAGTGTCTAAGCTGAGTCTCTCATAAAGCCTGAAATTAATTACTTTGGCTCGACCAGCCAGCCAGCCAGCTGCTCGGATCCACCTGTCTCTGCCCTGCAATGCTGGGATTACAGGTACACATAACACAGACTGGCATTTAAATGAGGGCTGGAGATTTGAACCCTGTTCTTCTAGCTTTCACAGCAAGCTCTCTTATCCACTGAGCCAGCTCCCTAGCCCCTCTCTTTATTTTTAAATTTTATTTTTTAGCCTTGTCTTCTCTGAGATGGTCTCATGTATCTAAAGCTGGCCTTGAACTTTCTAGGTAATCAAAGATGGCCTTGAGCGCCTGATCGTTGTGCCTGTATCTCTCATGTATACCAACATGCCTGGTATTACAGTTGGTTTTAATGTCAACTTGCCACAAATTAGAACCACCTGAGTAGGAAGCCTCACCTGAAGAACTGTCCTGACTGCCTTGACTGACATGGGCAGACTCTGGGGCACCCTCTGGTAGCCCAGATGAAGTTGATCTGCCCTGTTGCTGGGCTGTTGACCTCACTGACAGCAGATCCAGCGTTTTCAAGCTTTCATTTGGGACGAGGGACCAGAGGCTCTGCAGGAACCTTCCAGGCTTTTGTCACTAGACTGGGATTACTGAGGCCCTGGCCTGTGCATCGAGTAAGTACTGGTGGCCACGCCCAGTGAGAGCTATCTGTGGTAGGACTCCTCCCACTGCTGAAGGTGTCAGTAACAGGCACTGAGCCACTGGCAGGCTCTCAGCTCTCAGGTGTGACCTGCTGCTACTATTTTAAGCTGACTCATTAAATTCTGACACACACACACACACACACACACACACACACACACACACACACTCATCCCTCTAGTTTAGAGAACTCTGACTAAAACACCTAGTATTTTTGTTTGTTTGTTTGTTTGTTTTGAGAGTCTGGCTATATAATCTAGAATGACCCCAAACTCAAACTCACAATCCTCCTGCCTTAGCTTCCTGAGTGCTGGGATGACAAGCATGTGCCACCATACCCGGCTTATCTTCCAACTGTGAAAGACCCACATGCTGAAAACGGGCCCAATGTGATACCCCAGAATAAATGCTCTTATCTCAAGAGGCCAGCTGATATGCCACTCTACTTATATACAAAACCACATTCTTCTGCCTTTAACATACTCAGGAACCCTGGGTGGAGGAAAACACCTCTAAGGACCATTTTACTTACAACAGGGATTAATTTTTTTTGCTTTTTTTTTTGGGGGGGGGGGCGGGTGTTCTTGTTTTCTTTGTTGAGGTAGAATCTCATATATCCCAGGCTGGCCTCAAGCCCAACATGCAACTGAGACTAGACTTCAACCCTGACTGGCCCACCTCTACTTCCCAAGTGCTGGGATGTGTTCTATCATACCCAGCTTTACAGTTAGCTTTTTTGCTACTACAATTTCTCAGAGCTACACCAGTAGAGGGTTCATGTTCAATGGGGTACAGGTTCCCACTTCCTTTATCATACTCCGTGGGGGAGTGAGGTAGGGCGGAACCCCACTGTAACACATACCTCTGGTTCCCTAAGAATACCTTTTGTCCCTGATGTCATCACTTGGCATGTGGGATGCAAGGTATTGGGAGTCCATGCACATCGTTTTAGAGAGACAGCTGTGCCTGTACTGGTACTTGAGGGTTCAACCCTGAGACCCACCCCACACGGATCCAACCCTGAGTTTTCACACACACTGCCACTCACCTTCATCATGCAGCCTTCTGAGGTTTGGGTGGCTGGCTTGGTACTTGCTTTCCTGATCCTTACTTGTATTTATGGCTTCTTTCAATCTTTAGATGAAAAGAAAACATTAAAGAAAAGCATATATGACTGCGTCACCTCTGTGCTGGTGTGTGCACAGCGGCGTCACTTGTCTTCCAGGACGCCATTGCTGCACATCCAATGCTTCCTTTGCTGACCTCACTGCAACCATCCTGGCAGTAGTGCTGGCCACACAGTGGGTTGACGAAGACCTTACTCAGGACAGGAGTCCTGGGCAAGGCGGGTGAAAGTGCATGAACTGACCAAGTGGATGCCTGTGATGAAGGATCAGCAAACTATGACCTACTATCTAGTCCCCTATTTTGTTTTTTAAATGTAGTCCAGGCTGGCTTCAACCTCTACACGTAGCTGTTGAAGATCACCTTAAATTCCTGATGTTCCTGCCTCCACCTCTCAAGTGCTGGGATTACACCTCACCTGGCCCCACCCTTCTTCTATTGTGATAATATACACATATCATAAAAAGCCATCAATTACTTATAGCCATAGCAAAGAATGGCTTTTACATATGAACACTTGCCCTGGATGATAGGTAATGTCAACTCAGAAACTCAAGTCTTTAAAAAACAACAAACAAACTAACCCACCTAGAGTCTCAGGGCTGGAGAGATGGCTCAGCAGTTCAAAGCACTTGCTTCTCTTCCAGAGGACACAAGCTCAGATCTAAGCACTCACATTGGGAAACCTACAACCACCTGTAACTCTAGCTCCATGGGATCTGACACTGTTCTGACCTCTGTGGGTATCCACATACGTGTGAGAGACACACACAGAGGCACAAATTCAAAACAAAACACTTAATTAAACACATACACACAGAATAGGGTCTTTTTAAAATTTTATCATATGTGCATTGGTGAGTGTGTCAGTGTGCCCTGTGCTTTCCCATTCTGCAGAGGCTGGACAACAATGATACAGCTACCTCTCCCAGGACTTGACAATTAACCCAAAATTTTCTTTTCAGGATCCTCTAAATATGCCTTTGCCCCCAGACAGCAGGAAGTAATTTTAAGAACATGATTCCCACATTCCCAAGAAGTGGGGTGGGTGGTTTTTGGTCATTCGATGGGTTATGGATAATTGTCATTGTTTAGGATGGTTGGCTACAAGTTGTTATTGTTAATGGTCAGGAAAAAGGCTAAACGAAGGAGATTAGACTTATGGTTCTTGTTTGAAAAAAGAAAGAGAATATAAAAGGCAGATTATTGAATCTACTCTGAAAAAAGAGAGAATATAGATATGATACGATAAAAAGGTAAATTACTGAATCTACTTTTAGAAAGCAACTACTAGTTTTAAATATTTTTCATTGGATTGGATTTTTGTGTATTGTATAAAAATTACGTATATTGATACAAATTTGAGATTGATTTTGTTAGAAAACATTGTACATATATTTCTCATCTTGTTCAAGGTATTGTACCTATACAGCTCATTTAACAATGTAATGCAAATTGCTAGTCCTTCAAAGTTATGATTACCAACTAATTAGGATATGAGAAATACGAGTTAATACTCATTACAATCAAACTTGTAGTCACATTAGGTATGTTCTCAAGGTCAAAAAGAAGTATATTTTAGATAGACAGGTCACCTTCAAACACTTCAGAGACCTACAGAATATGGCATTTAAGATGTTTTGAAAACATATTCTTTTTTTTTAATGACAATGAGACATGTCTGCTCCTGGCAACACCAATCTACTTCAGAGAAGATGATGGGCATCGAGGAGACTCCACATGGAGTTGACTTTCTTTGTGGCAAATTAGCCACTGAGCAAGAAAATGCCCTTGCCTTGACTGCTGACAGTATGCTGTCCAAAATGGACAAGCAGGACACAAAAGAAAGGATTGCCAAACCTTGCAAAGACAAAGTATGACAGCCCTTCAGAAAATCCTGCTTCACAGATGAGTCTGTCAGATATGCTAGGCCTGTAGGCTGAAGATGGATACTCCAACATTGCATAGAAATCTTGGGTGACTGTCCAGGCAGCCAGCTGTTTCTGTCATTTCTCACATTTTTTGGAAGTCACTTATTTGCATTTCCTGTTTACTTAGTTAATATTATTTCCATCTCAGGTCTCTGAGGGAGTTGAAGATTAGATAGTTATAGTTATAGTTTTCCTTGTTAAGAAATTCAGAGAAGAAACTCACTAAAGAGGTGTAAAGTGTATAAGTTTGAAAGACATCAAAAGATAGTTTTTGGTTGGTAAGTTAGGATAGAAAGTGAATTAGGTACAACATTTTGGACTCACCAAAATAGGATAAATAAAGGAGTATTTTCTCTGAATCTGTCAAATGTTAATGGACTGGACATTGTTAATGTAATTCTTACATTGTTAATGTAAGTATATATATTGTATATACTTATTGTATGTAGTTTTTCTTATATTAGATATAATCTTTTATTATTTTAGACAAAAAAGGGAAAATGTAGCGATATATTGTGTACCCTAATAAACTTGCCTGGAGACTGGAGACCAGAGTCAGCCACTAGATTAGACATAAAGGCCAGATAGTTGGTGGCACATACCCTTAATCCTACCACTCAGGATCCTACCACCAGACGGATCTCTGTGAGTTCAAGGCCACACTGGAAACTGAGCCAGGCAGTGGTGGCACACACCTTTAATCCCAGTACTGGGAAGCACACAGGCCTTTAATCCCAGGAAGTGACATGGCTGGGCGAAAGGTATATAAGGTGTGAAGAAATAGGAACTAAAGCAGTTCAAGACTTAGAGGATTTCAGTCAGAGGATTTGTGGAGTTGGTGAGGTAAGAGGTGGTGGCTGTGGCTTACTCTGCTTCTCTGATCTTTCAGCTTTCACCCCAATATCTGGCTTTGGGTTTTTTATTAAAAGACCATCTAAGATTCAAACAACATGTCAGATCCTCTGGAACTGGAGTTACATACAGTTGTGAACTGTGGGTGCTGGGAATTGAACCCAGGTCCTCTGGAAGAGTAGTCAGTGCTCTTAACTGCTGAGCCATCTCTCCAGCCCCCAAAACAGGGTCTTATATATCCTAGGCTCCCCTTAAAATACTGATACCAAACTACCTACTCTGATTGCAGGCATGCACCACCCAGCTCAGCCAGTATTTCCCTCCCTCTCTCCTTCTGTTTCTTTTTTTTTTTTTTTTTTTTTTAAAGATTTATTTATTTATTATGTATACAGTGTTCTGTCTGCACATATCCCTGCAGGCCAGAAGAGGGCACCAGATTTCACTACAGATGGTTGTGAGCCACCATGTGGTTGCTGGGAATTGAACTCAGGACCTTTGGAAGAGCAAGCAGTGCTCTTAACCTCTGAGCCATCTCTCCAGCCCCTCCTTCTGTTTCTTTATTTGTTTACTTTTATTTTTGTGGGGCTGGAGAAATGGCTCAGTGGTTAAGAGCATTTGTTACTCTTGCAGAGGACCTGAGTTTGGTCCTCAGCACCCACACGGTGGCTCACAGCATGTCTAATGTTTTGTTGTAGTGGTGGTGCATGCTTGTACTCCTGACACTCAGGAGATGGAGGTAGAAGGGTCAGGAATTCAAAGCTGGTCTTGGCTATCTTGTCAGTTTGAGGCCACCTGGGGCTACATGAGACTCTAACTCACCCAGCCCTCAAAAGAAGTTCTTTGGAAGAGTTGGTCACAGAGAGACAGAGACAGAGAGTCAGAGAGAGAGAGAGAGAGAGAGAGAGAGAGAGAGAGAGAGAGAGAGAGAGAGAGAGAGAGAGAGAGAGAATATGAATTTTGGCAGTCCATGCTGGACCAATGCCATCACTGTGGCATGAGTGACTCTTTTACTTCTCCCAAAAGAGGATAAGTGACCTTGACAGCGAGAACAGCTTTGGGAATGAAGGGCAGAAGCTTGCCAAAGGCCTAGAGCTGGCTTTCCAAATTATCTGAAGCCGATCAGGAATTCTTCTGTGGAGAGAGTTACTAGATCGAAACAACTATGAGATGGGTGTGGACCACTTGGCAAATGCATTTGGTGCAAATGTCCCAGCAGGCCCTCCGTCACCAGTGCTGTAGGAGCTTCTGACTAAGCATCCACTGGTCAGGGAGCTGCAAGTGCTCAGAGACTGGCTGAGGACCACCAAGGGAAGAGAGCAATGCCCAGCACAGGGTTATCCCACGAGTCTGTCTCTGGAGCCCAGTGAAGTGGAGGCTTAGCCCAGGGCTTCCAGAACGCTAGGCAAGCACTCTGCTGAAGGAGCTACATCCCCAACCCCTATATCCACGATTTGCTAGTAAAACAGTATTCAAACTGTGTGTGGAGATTCGAGGCTATTATCCCAGAATTTGGGAGATGACAGCAAGAGGATCAGGAGTTCAAAGTCATCTTCAGCTAAATGTGAATTCAAGACCGGCCTTGGTTACATATTACTTGTTTCTCAAAAAATAAGACAAAACAAGGGCCTGTGAGAAATGGCTCAGCAGATAAGGATTTGTCACTAAATGAAACAACCCGAGTCCAATCTTTAGGACCCACATAAAGGAAGAAGACAATAAACTCCTGCAAGTGTCCTGCACATGGCTGTGGCTTGCATTCCCCTCAAACACACACAAAATCAAAAACAAACAAACAAAAACCACAAAACATAAAACAAGAATGACCTGTGGTATGAATAATGGTCACTAGTTTTAACAAACAGCCAATTCTTTCGTCTTTTTTTAAGATGGTTTTATGTGCATGAGTGTTTGCCTGCATGCATGTCTGTGCATCACGTCTGTGCCTGGTGCTCAGAGGTCAAGAAAGGACATTGAATTCCCTGGAATTGTTTTATGGATGCTTGTGAGCCACCACATGGGTGCTGGCAACTGAACCCAGACCCTCCGCCAGAGCACAGTGCTCTTAACAGCTGAGCCATCCCTCTAGTCCTGCCTTGTCTTTGAACATGTGGTCCTGACAAGTCCTTACATATGATAGCACTGTATATCTGCCCAAAATTTTTGAGGTAAACAATCTGCAATTTTAAAGTGGAAATTAATAGACAGATTAGGTTAGATACAGAGAAGAATAGTAAGTTTTTTTTATATTACTCATATATATGATCCATTTTTTTTGTGGTGGTGGGGATGGAATCTAGGACTTTACACATGCTAGACAAGTCTTCTACCAATCTACCATAGCCCACATCCATATATGCATATCTATATCTATATATATGATACTGAGTTACATTTATTTATTGTGTGTGTACGTAACTCTAGAGATCAGAGGAAAATCTGTTGAAGTTTGTTCTCTCTTTCCACAATGTGGATCCCAGGGATTGAACTCAGATCATCAGGCTCGGCAGCAAGCGCCTTTACCTGGTGAGCCATCTTACCAGCCCAACCATATATATTTATTTCTTTTCTTTTCTTTTGTTTTTTAAAACTGGCCTCATGGCTGGTGTTGAAATCTAGGTCTTCCTGCCGTAGCTTCCTAAGTTGTTTTGATCACAAGTATGCACCGTCACATCTGGCTTGAACTTGCTATCTACCTGCCTCAGCCTCTTCAACAGCTGAGATTACACACAGGCCCTACTATGTCCGCCTTTTGGGGTGACTTGGTAAAGAAACATTCTGTAAAAGGAGTCACATTTATATTGATGAAACCTTCTCTCTAAGACTGGAGTCACAATGACTGGGTAGGATTTCATCAATCAGATGAGCACAGTAGGGAAGGGAGTGGCTTCTCTTTCAGCATGGCCAAAGGTGTAAGTCCCTTTCCATGAGTGACCGCAGGGCTCCAGGATACCTGGAAGGCACTACAAAGCCTGAGAGCCTGGGCTCCCTCCACACAACCTGTTTCTACTGTTTTCTATGTTCAGACTGCAGACGCTACACTCACCTGCTGTTGGGCTGCGGGGTGATGCTGCCATTCTGTTCAGGTGGAGTCTCTACTGGTTTGGATTTGAAGTAGTTGATAAATCCTCCAAACACACTCTTAATGCTGTTGATATGTTTCTGGCTTATCTTCAAATCCTGATCCATCTTGTCCACCATCTTCTCAGTGTGTTCTAGGACTCCTCGCTGCCGGACCAGCTCCTGAACAAGGCAAGAGGTAGTAGCATCATGCCATTCCCCTCACTTTCAAAACCACAGTATATTGAAGTCTGGGGCTGGGAATGTAATTCAGCTGATAGAGTGCTTATCTGGCATGCAAAAAATCCTGTGTTGGATCCTTAGCACTCCATCAACCAGGCACAGTCACACACACACACCTGTAATCTCAAAAATTGGCAGGCAGAGGCAGGAGGATTAACTTAATGTTATATTTGGCTATAGAGTGACTTTGAGGCAAACTTGGGCCAGGTGAGACCCAGTCTCAAAAAAAGTCTATCCAGGAATGGTAGCCCACGCTTTTAATCCCAGCACTCAGGAACTTCGGGAAAAGAGATAGGTGGGCTGGCGTGACTTCTAGGCAGGTCCACGCTTTGTCTGGTTTCCCATAGCGCTGCTGCAGCTTCCATCCTTTTCTAGAGTATTAGTGTTCAAAGTAACAGGCTTCCTTGTAATGTTCCCCACCCCAGACTTCTAGGTCAGACAAGGCTACATAGAAAGACCTGTTTCAAAAAAAAAGTTTAAAATATTTACTTATTATTTTGGCTGAGGAGTGAGGGTCACACGTGAAGGTCAGATGATGACCTGAGAGAGGTCACTTCTCTCCTTTTACAGTGTAGGTCCTGAGGATGGAACCTAAGTTATCAGGCTTGGCAGCAGGCATCTTTATGAACTGATCCAGCCCACTGGCCCATTTTTATGCCATTTTCACACATACTTTTGATTTACTCCCCTATTCTCCTCTGTCCCTGCTGTACCCTGCAGCCCCGCCCCCATTCCTCCTTCCACTTACACATCCAATGTTCCAGGACCCTCCCCACCTATTTTAAAGACCTCCTCTCACAACCTATGGGCCTTTCAAGTTTCAAGGACTCTGCCTATACTCGTTCCCACTTAAACAGACATGTTTTACAGTTAGAAACTAGGATTCAAATCCAGCATGGTGGTGTACACCTTTAACCTCAGCACTCAGGAGGCAGAGTATCTCTGAGTTTGAGGTCAGCCTGGTCTACAGAGTGTGTTGGCAGAAGTTTCCTGTCCAGATGGCCTGCTCCCAAATAACCAACACAGAGGCTTAATATATTACTTATAAATGCTGGGCCAATAGCTCAGGCTTGTTACTAGTTAACTCTTACACTTCAATTAAGCCATATTTCCTATCTATGCTTTGCCATGTGGCTTATGGTTTGTTACCTCATTTTCTGTACGTTCTGTTTCCTAGGCAGCTGGCTGGCACCTCTGCTGACTCCACCCTTCCTCCTCCTAGAATCCTCTGTGTCTGGCTGTCCCACCTATACTTCCTGCCTGGCTACTGGCCTATCAGCTTTTTATTAACCAATAAGAGTAATACATATTTAAAGTATACAGAAAGATTATTCCACAGCATTTCTCCCTTTCTGTCTAATTAAAAAAGGTTTTAACTTTAAAATAGTGAAACTATATATAAAAAAGTTATTAAGCTGGGCAGTGGTGGTGCACGCCTTTAATCCCAGCACTTGGGAGGCAGAGGTGGGTGGATTTCTGTGAGTTCAAGGCCAGCCTTGTCTACAGAGTGAGTTCTAGGATAGACTCCAAAGGTACACAGAGAAACCCTGTCTCAAAACAAAACAAAACAAAAAACCAGTTATTAAGTAAGAATTACAGTTATAACATCCAGTCCATTTGTATTTGGCAAATTTAGAGAAAAAACTCAATTATCTATCTTATCTTGGTGAGTTTAAAGTTTTATATCTAATTTACCTTTTATCATAACTAAGGAAAACTATAACTATCTAGTCTTCAACTCTGGCAAAGACCCCAGAAGATGAAACGTTACCCAATGACAGGGACATCTTGCTGACTGGACAGTCACCCAAAGTTCCTCTGTAACATTGGGACATCCAACTCTGGCCTACAGGTCTAGCATATCTGACAGACTTTCCTGTGAAGCAGGAATTCTGAAGGACTGTCCTACCCTGTCTTGGCAAAGGTTAGCAGTCACCTTTCTTGCATCCTGCTGGTCCGGTTTGGATAGTAATTGTCAGCAACTGAGGCAAGGGCAGTTTCTTTGCTCATATGACTAGCTTTTGCCATAAAGAAAGCAGACTCCATATGGAATTTCTTTGATGCCCATCATCTTCTCTGAAGTAGATTAGTGCTGCCTGGAGCAGATGTGTTTCACTGTTATGAAAAGCCTTAGGTTATTTAAACATCTTAAATGCAATATTCTATAGGTCTTGAAGTGTTTAAAGACCATCTATCTAAATATATCTGTGTATGACCTTGAAAACATACCTAACATGACTGTAAGTTTGACTATTTCAAGGTTATAATTGAGAAGGAGTTTGTATTACTTCTAACTTTTTTGTTGTTGTTGTTTATTTTGTTTTTGTGGCTTTTTGAGACAGGGTTTTACTGTGTAGCCCTGACCGTCCACCTCGAACTCACAGAGATCCGCCTGCCTCTGCCACCTGAGTGCTGGGATTAAACTGCCTCCACAGCCTGGCACAACTGTTTTTTGCTGTTCTGGTTGCTCAGTTTATTGAAAGTTCTTTTCTTCTTCCTCTAGTGGTGTTAAATGTTTTCTGGTTTGCTGTACTGGACATGATTGATTCCTTCTCAGTTCTCTGTGTGTTCCTTTCATGAAATGTCCTTCTCCCTGCATTCTTGTGTGTGAAACTGCCTTTCTTCTTCCTCATTGTATGACACTAAGAATTTTCTGGAGTATTGACTTAGTTGTCATAAATTGCCTTAACTTGTGCATGTTTTGAAATATTCCTCTGTCTATTTTAATAGATAATTTTGCTAGTTATTGCATCTTGGTGGATGGTCACTGACTTTCAGGACTCAAATTCTATCATTCCATGTTTCTTGGCCTTTGGGGTTGCTGACAACAGACCCGGCGTTCTGAAGTTTCTGCCTCTGGGATGTTAGGGGTTATCTTGCCATAGAGATTATTTTTCTTAGAGTATTATTTCTTTGCTTTGTATTTTTGACTGGACTATGATATGTCATGTCTATGAGGTGTTAAATGCTTCCTGTGTTTGGATATCTGCTTCTTTTTCTAGATCTGAGAAATTCTTGGCCATATTCGTTGAGTAAGTTGTCTTAAGTCATTTGATTTTATCTTAGCTCTTACAGTTCTTAGGTTTGGCTTCCTGAATGAATGCAGAGTTCTTGGTGGTTTTGGTTACATTCACTAGTGTTTTGTTTTTATACATGTCTGTATTTTACTGTCTCAAATTTGCCTTCCACACCTGAGATTTGTTCTTCTAATTGGTCTTGTCTGCTGGTGATGCTGGTTTTTTGTTTTCATTTTCATTAATTGATTCTTTCATTTCCAGAATTTTGTTTGGTTTTTGGCGTATCAACTTCCCTGTGAACTTTTCCTCTACATTTATAAAATTTTATTCTAAGTTATTGATTCTTTCCCTGACTTTGGTAACTTTCTTATCTACGTCTTGAGTTGATTTTATAATTTTCTTGTTCAAGAATGAATCTATTTGAGTCTTCTATGTGATCATTGATCTTTTTTTGTTGTTGAGACAGGCTCTTGCTATGTAGCCCTGGCTGGCATGGACTTCACTGTATCGATCAAGATGACCTTAAAGTCTCAGGAGATCCACCTGCCTCTACCTCCTGAGGCTGGGATCAAAGGAGTGCACCACCTGGCTGGGCCTTGATCATTGATCTGCTTACAAAGAAGGAATTTTAATTTTGTTTTCTTCCATTTCTATTTGTGCTGGTTAGTTTTTGTCAGGTTGACACAAATATACATATATGTGGGGAGAAGGAATCTTAATTAAGAAACTGCCTTCATAAGACTAACAAGTCTGTAGGGCATTTTCTTTTTTTTTTTTTTTTTTTTTTGGTTTTTCGAGACAGGGTTTCTCTGTGTAGCTTTGCACCTTTCCTGGAACTCACTTGGTAGCCCAGGCTGGCCTCGAACTCACATAGATCCGCCTGGCTCTGCCTCCCAGTGCTGGGATTAAAGGCGTGAGCCACCACCGCCCGCTGTAGGGCATTTTCTTAATTAGTGATTGATGTGGGAGGGGCCAGCCCATTGTGGGTGGTGCCACCCCCTGGCAGGTGGTTTTGGAGTGTATAAGAAAGCAGGCTGAGCTAGCCATGGGGAGCAAACCTGTTATCAGCTTCCTCCATGGTCTCTGCATCAATTCCTCCTTCCAGGTTCCTGCCCTGGCTTCCCTCAGTGATGGACTTATAAGCTGTAAGATGAAACAAACTCTTTCCTCCCCAAGTTGCTTTTAGTCATGGAGTTTTATCTCAACAATAGAAACCCTAACTAAGACGCTATCCCATCATCACTTCCCAGTGTTGAGAAGTGGTCAGTGTGTGGGATGTTGTAGTGGAATGTTGTCTTGTTTTTTGTTTCTTTGCAGTGTTCTGTATGTACATCTGCTGGAGTAGATGCGTCCTCTGGTCTTTACACCCTTTGTCTCACTGTTTATGTCTTAACTTCAGAATGGAAGTCAGGAAATGTGTTGTGTTGGGGGAGAGGCTTTGCTTTTGTATCCACAGGAAATGAAAAGCTATGGATTCCTTCAAAATTAATAAAGATCAGATTTGACTGAGGGAGATCTCCAGAAAATCTTGGTTACAGACATGAAGAAACAAACTAAGAAAAACTACATGACAGGTGATGTGGGAACAGCTCTGAGATGGAATGAGACATGATAAGTTTTGTTGGCTACAGAGTCTTCATGACATTATTACAAGCCATCCTTTCACATGGCATGGATGGAGATTTATATTACAGTTTGGTTATGCAGTCCAAACCATCTTAAAAAGTTGACAGATGCCTTTACCAGCTGAACTATAGAACAAAAATCATCTTTAGCTTATTTGTGAACAATGCACATTTCATACTGTGTAAATACAGATGTGTATGTTACCTTTAAAAGTTTGTGTGTTTTCAGAAAAGGACCAGACACCCATGAAAACAAGCAGCCCAGGTGATCCACCCTCACAGAATGCCTCTGTTGCCATTTCCTCAATAATCTGCATCCAGGACAACTTCAAAGCAGCTAGTTGAGAGGGTCCAGCCTCACAGACTACTCCAGCCAGGACTTCAGATAAGTCCTGCACTTTCCCATCACAGAGACTGGACAACAAATGATACAGCTATCTCTCCCAGGACTTGACTATTATCCAAATTTCTTAGGATCCCCTAAAGATGCTGTCACCTCCAGATAGCAGAAAGCAATTTTAATAACACAGCACCCCCATTCCAAAGGTTGTTTTTGGTTATTCAGTGGGTTATGGATGTTTGCTGTTGTTTAGTGGATTTGGTTACAAGTTGTTATTGCATGGTCAGGGAGAAAACTAAGCAAAGAAGGTTAGATTTGGGGATCTCTTTCTTTTTCTTTGTTCTATCCTTCTTTCTCTCTTATCTAGTGTTGAAGGAAAAATAAGGGGATAAGGGATGAAAAAAGGGAGGGGCTAAAGGAATGATAGTATAAAAGGGTAGATTATTGAATCTACTTTTTTTTTTTTTTTTTGAGACAGGGTTTCACTGTGTAGCTCTGGCTGTCCTGGAACTCACTCTGTAGACCAGGCTGGCCTTGAACTCACAGAGATCTGTCTGGCTCTGCCTCCCGAGTGCTGGGATCTTCATTTTCCTAGAAATGGTCTTTTTCCTAGAAACTTGCCCTCTTTGCTTCCTCAAGAAACAGATGCCTGAGGTTTCCAGGATGACAATTAATCAAATGCTCCTCCACTCACACCTCCTGCTGAATGTGAGCTCACCAATTCCCGACTCCTCTTCCCCATGTCGCCCCACGCCCACAGGAAGTAGTCAGAATTGAACTGGTGTCCCTATACCCAATAGAGTCTGGAATGTTTGGAAGGAGTCTGGTAGAAGATCCACCTCAACTCCCCTCCCTCTCTTTCCCTAAACCAGCCCCTTCAAAGCCCGCCAAACACAGCTCCTCCCCTAAAGAGGCTCAAGACCACTCCTACAGGGTATATAAGCGGCATTCCGGAAAACAGACACACAGTTTTCCTGGTCTCTCATCCCTGTCTCCTCTCTGTGGGGCTGGGGAATCGCCCAGGAGTGCTTTACCCATTAAACCTGAGCTTTCTATATTCAGTCTGATTCAGTTTGCTGTGTTGGCAGAGAGGCCTTCAGGAGGCCTAAAACTTATCAAATAGTTGCCTTTTTATCCTATTCCCCTAAATTATAACACACATCCATAACCCCATCAAATAACCAAAAACCACCCATAGTCCCCAACTCTTGGGAATGTGAGCAAAGTTTTCTCTAGACTGCTTCTTGCTGTCTGTGGGTGAAGGCATCTTTTTTAGGGGTCCCTGAGAAAATTTTGGGATAATGGCCAAGTCCTGGGAAGACCAGCAGTAACCTTTGCTGATAGATATCACCTGTCAGGATTCAGGAGTTCTCCCTTGATCACACATTCTCCCTTGATCACACATTCTCCCTTGATCATATATTCCTGAAGGATTCCACAACTTCTCATCTCTTGTGGAAACAACACTCCAAAGCATTTTTTATTTCCATTTGACAAATATATATATATATATATATATATATATATATATATGTATATATATATATATTTTAACTTCTTTTTTAAAGTTAAAGCATTCCTAAAGTACCTAGATTGGTTCAATTTAACAGTCCAGGTCACAATCCCATGCCTCTTAGCAGCTGTTATTTTCTTATCAACATTCACAAAATTCAAAATGAACACAAAAACATACAGGATCCAGTTTCCCTGTGTATTTCCCATCTCTACGTGGCTTACTCTTTTTATATTACTTTACTTCTCTCTTTAAAGACTTTATTATTTTTAAACTATTTCTTTCTTTCTATGATTGTCCATGGCTGTTTTCTTTCTTTCTTAAACCTATGCACATTGTAAAACACACTGGAACCTGTTTAGACCTTTGTTCCACTTGGACCTCTTTTACTGCAGATCTTTAGTCTTTTTTGACTCTACAAGCAAACTTTAGACTGTTAAGCTACACCTGGGTCCTCCAAGCAAGGCTCTTGGCTGGCTCCGCTCACTTCTCAGGTTGTGAAAGCCAAGCCTAAGCTCACAGCCTGGTCAGAGGTAGGTGACTAGGAACTGCATTCAACCTTCCTAGAGTTCTAGAATGCCAATGCTTGTCCTGTGGCAGGCATTTTTACTTAGTTTTTTGTTTCTATTTAACATACTAGTTGTTCAAGGGCTCACTGTCTGGCAGAAATTTTATCTAAAAGGAGGTTTTTTTTTTTTGTTTTGTTTTTTTAAAAAAAAAGCTTTCTCAGGCACTATGGAAATTCAAGCACCATGTTAGTAGGCCAAAATGTTGTTGCATTTTCTTTTACTCTTTTGGCAGGCCCCTCAAAGAGCAAAAACAAACAACAACAGAGATCCACCTGCCTCTGCTGGGACTTAAGGCATGTACCATTATTCCCAGCTTTGGGATTTTTGTTGTTTTGTCTTGTTTTTTTCGAGACAGGGTTTCTCTGTGTAACAGCCTTAGCTGTCCTGGAACTCACAGAGATCCATCTGACTCTGCCTCCTGAGTGTTGGGATTAAAGGTGTGTGTCACCACCACTGAACAGCTTAGGAATTTTTAACTGAAAAGGAAAACATTTTGGACTGTGTCAAACAAACTTGCAAGAGCTTGTTTTTCAGAAAGGACCTGATAATTTATCTTCAGAGTTTTCATAGACTGCTGTGGAACAAGCTAGAGCTATGAATTTGGGTAAATATGATTTCTGTAGCACCCGTGTATTTTTCCTATCGTCCTTCCTCTTCCTTTTCTTTTCTTTATTATTAGTACTATTTTGCATATGCAGCTCAAACTTGGTCCTTACATACAATCCTGAGCTACATCCACAGTCCTGGAGGATTGTACAGGGCAACAGATGGTGCTGTGGATAAAATGGGCAAAGCTCTGGTGGGCCGGAGGCCTTTGGCTATTCTAGCATCCAGTTCTTCCTGTCATGGCAGGATTTCCTCAAAGCCACTTCTCCTTTCCACTTAGAACATGGCAGGGGAGACAAAGAGCGTGACACGACCATCCCCAGGACTGCAGGGAGCCCGTGTGTCACATGTCACATGTCACAGTGACAGAGTCTCAGCTGCAGAGGAACCCAGACACCGAACGCAGATGTTACAACGGGAACACGGGAAATATGTAAAGATGGCTTCTCCTCTGAGAGGCAGAAGGCCAGAGGATGGAGGGCTGCTTTGGCTTCTGGAAGTTTCCATGTATCAGAACCTGTGCTCCCTGGAGAACATGAGACCAGCCAAGCAAAGAGCTTCTTTGGTTAGACTCCTCCCTAAAAGGGATAGGAAATGACTGGACCTAACATGCTCTGACCGAGGACCGACCTTAGAGGAAGGGGTATGGCAGGGCACGAGGTGGGTGAACTGGAGGTGATCCCTCAGTGTTCCCTGTGAGGAGGGGCTAGCCAAGACTCCATACTCCAGCTATGCTGAAGACAGAACTCAAATACTCCAAATTTGGAGGTGTACTCCCATAGCTCAGAAGTGAACTGTGTTGACTTTTCTATCTGCCTCTCTGAGAATGAGGCCAACACAGGCCCAGGGTGGCTGGGAGGTGTGGGGTGTGAACTCCTGGACAAGGAATGTGGCTCAGCTGGTAAGGGCGCTTGCCTAGCACACACGATGTTGGGATCTCAACCTCCAGCACTCTGTAAACTGGGGTGGTGGGACATGCCTGTAATCCCAGCTCTTGAGATGAGAAAGCAGAGAATCAGAAGTCCAGGGTCATTGCTGTGGAATAAACCTCTTGTACACTGTAAAGATTTGTCACTTGAATTGGTTTCATAAAACGCTGATTGGCTGGTTGCTGGGTAGGAAGTTAGGCAGGAAAGCCACACTGAGAATAATGGGAAGAAGGAGGTGGAGACAGGAGTCTCCAGCCAGATGCAGAGGAAGCAAGATGAGAATGTCATTTTTTTTTTCTTTTTTTTTGGTTTTTCAAGACAGGGTTTCTCTGTGTAGCTTTGCACCTTTCCTGGAACTCACTCTGTAGCCCAGACTGGGCTCGAACTCACAGAGATCCGCCTGGCTCTGCCTCCCAAGTGCTGGGATTAAAGGCGTGCGCCACCACCACCCGGCGAGAATGTCATTTTGAGAAAAGGTATCAAGCCATGTGGCTAAACATAGATAAGAAATATGGGTTAATTTAAGTGTAAGAGCTAGTTTATAATAAGCCTGAGCTACTGGCTGAACATAAGTATAATTTATAAGTAATATTAAGCCTCGGAGTCAATTATTTAAGAAGTGGCTGCCGGGTATTTGGGAATAGGCAGGGAAGAAACTTCTGCCTACAGGTCATCCTCAGTCTCAAAAACAAAGGACAAGGAAGCACAAGATACCTTCCATGTGAAAAATGGACAGGCCAAGTGACTATGAGAGATTACAGGTGATCCCCCAACTTCTTTAAGCCCCAGGAGTTTTCTAAATTTAAACAGGAAAAAGAAGAGAGGGGATATGCTTGGGTTGCCAAGCAACCACAGACAAAGTTCCTCCATTCCTCTTTTCTGTGACTGATTCCTGAGAGCAAGAGGAAGCCAAAGTCTGTGAGACAAAGACCATGCAAGAGCACAGACTGCCTGAAGTGAGGTTATGTTCCAGGGCACTGTGAGGTTTCAGGAGATCAGAAGTTCTTGCTGGCTAAGCATGGAACGGTCTGTGGGACTTTCTCCAAGATACTTAAGAGAACTCACTCTCTGCCAAGGGTTCTTCCAGTGCTAGTGATCTATGGGAACTAAAGAGCCTGAACCCCATCCTGAGGGTACATATCACCCCTGCAGGGTGAGAACAAGTTCAGTCTGACCCTCGCTAACCACACCGTGGTGCTGAGAACTGAGGAAGGCATCCACATCCTTGCTTCATTGAGCTCAATTACATGGGAAAAACAATAAACAGGTCATTACACACATGGTTGTTTCTTTGTCACAGGGAACCAAGGCCCCAGTAAGGATTCTCGGCCTAGTTTAAGGATTGTATCAGAGTCCCAAGGGTAGGGTGGAGTAAATGCTGAAGAAAGCAGCTAGTCTAGGCAGCTGGAGTAACTGAGGGGAAGTGGAACTGTGTGGTGAGCACAGAAGAGTGTGGGTGGGACCCATCAAGACCCAGTAGGAAACACACAGCAAATGATGTTGAGGCCACCCTGCCCCCAGGACAGCAGTAACCACTGGGTTACACCACAATCTACAGCTAGGGCATCCTGTAACATCAGGTAGGCCTCATAATGAGTTTGAAATTAGATTTAGCTATTAACTGATAAGTACATGAATGTCAATCTGGGGTCAGTGCACTGAACCCAGGCAATATAAAATTCTATTTCAGAAAGGAAAAAGAAAAAGAAAAAGAAAACTTTTCCTATCATTTTTCTCCTCTACCAAGGTAATAAACAGCCACACTAACAGATTCTAGCTGGTATGGCTGAGCAGACGTGGAACTTGCTGGGTTCTGTATGAGCCAGAGACTTCCTCGGCATGGAGTGGATTCAGAAAGGCAAACTGGTTATTAGGTTACATAAAAAAAACCGCCAGGTGGTGATGGCGCACGCCTTTAATCCCAGCACTCAGGAAGTAGAGGCAGGCGGACGGACCTCTGTGAGTTTGAGGCCAGCCTGGTCTACAGAGTGAGTAAAGATAGCCAGGACTGTTTCACAGAGAAACCCTGTCTCAAAAAAACCCCTGAATCAATAAATCAATAAACCACTGAGGACTGGAGAGGAATTGATCTAGTAGCTGTCTTTCTGTCCTTATTAGCCTTTGCTGAGAAATAGGCTTCATTAGAGTCACCATGAACGACTGTAGAGGAGCAGGTCTAGTTAGGAAGCCCTCACAAGGAATCACTGCTCCCCACCAGCTTTCTAGAAAACAAGAATATACCTATGGCAACAGATTTACTGTAACTGGGGAAAACCTTTAGTTTGTCTTGCCACTCTGCTCCGGGTTAAGAGGGATGCAGTCTCTCTGTCTCTCTACCTCTCTGAAGCCAGTGTGGCTTCGGTCCCAGGCACTGGGAAGATTTAAAGATGAGCAGGCCTCTGAGAGGCATGTGCTAGCCAAGGCGGCTGAGCACATTATGTGTCAACTTCACCAAACACCAGTCCCTTTCCACTGGTGCTGGCACACTGCCCATCAACAGTAGGTTTGCTGTGGAGATCTGCCAAATTGAGACACCAGGCTCCGGAAAAAAAAGAAAAAAGAAGATCACTGTAGAATGCTATACTGCTACAGGAGAGGTAGCGTGTCCTGAGAAGATGAACAGCTCTGACAATGTCCACGTAGGAAGCAGTATTGTAACATCCACTGTTAGGAGGATGGCTCATAAACAGAAGTCATCTATTTAGTGGAATACAATATGGCCATTAGCCTGCCTCCTCCCCCCCCCCAAAATCCTCACTGTATTTAACTATGTATGAAATAATCTTCATTACTTCTAAATAATATACAGGGTGTTATATAAAGAACACCTCACTTTAAAGTTAAAGAATGAAAATGCGGGGTGTGGTGGCACATACCCTGAATCTTAGCACTCCCAGGAACAAAGTCAGGTATATCTCTAAGACTGAGCCAGCCTGCTGTAAGTTCCAGACAGTCAGGATTACATAATGATGCTATTGATCTGGACTGGAACATTAAGCATCCAGTACACAGATTAAGAATCAGATTCACAACTTCTTAGAGGCAGACGATACATCTGCATCCAGGGAGCCCACAGCAGGGACGGGTAGAGAGCAGGTGAAACAGTAGCAATGACGGTATGAGGAGGTAATTAATACCCCGCAGATCTGCCCACGTCCCTGTGGTCAGAGGAGGAAGGCTGGGAGAGGAAGACAACGTTTTGTTTCAACTATATTACTTTTCAAAACTGCAAAATGCTTAAGATTATTCTTAGCTAATGTATCAATAATTTCTTAATTTTCTTCTGCCCAAACAACTGTTTTATTAGCAGATTTAGGGGACAACCTGGCGTCTTGGAATAATCCTTATTCCATGATGGTGCATGCCTGTAATCCCAGCACTAGAGAGACTGAGGCCAGAGGATTCTAAGTCCCAGGCCAGCCTGGGCTTCATAGGCAGACTGCCCACCAAACCAAACCTCCCTCCAGAAAAGGTCTTAAGAGATTTCAGAAGACCAGCTCAGTTCCCAGTACCCACACCGAGCAACTCACAACTATTAACTCCAGCTCCAAGGGATCCCCTGGTGCCCTCTTCTGGCTTCAGGAGACACCTCCACATGTGTGCATACACACAGACACATATATTAAAGAAAGACAAAGCAAAATTCCTAGTTCCTGAAATTTTCTTTTTCTTTTTTCTTTTCTCCTCCTCCTCCTCCTCCTCCTCCTCCTCCTCCTCCTCCTCCTTGTCTTCTTTTTGTTGTTGTTGTTGTTGTTGCTGTTTCGAGACAGGGTTTCTCTGTTTTGGTGCCTGTCCTGGATCTCACTCTGTAGACCAGGCTGGCCTCGAACTCTGGCTCTGCCTCCTGAGTGCGGGGATCAAAGGCGTGCGCCCCCGCCGCCCCCGGCAGTTCCTGAAAATTTCTATGGACGGAAAAAGCCGACTGGAACAACAGCTTGTCACATCAACACATTATCTATAATAAAGGGCTAGATACAATTCAAGATCTGGCTTCCTGAGCAGGAGTCCAGGCAAAGGGACTCAAATACTCCCATTAATACGATGTAAAGTGGTCAAGGATGTGAGAAGAACGCAAGGCTTCCTTTGCTCTAGCGCTTCAGGCATCACCTGGCACCCGGGGCATACACAGTCTACGTTTTAACTGGGTCGCTGGAGAGGAACAGCCTAAGACTTCTACCCAAGAAGTTACACACAAACGAAACAGACACTATTTCCCTAATACAGGCCCGCACTTGGGCCGTTTTACTCAGTTCTGACCCTCAGACAGAACATAATTTGGAGTTTACCTTTTAACTAGACAGGTAGGCCGGAGAGCGGGGGAGGAATCAACCATGCAGAATAATAGGTAAGGTAGCTTCCCGAGGTAAACACCCCCTTAGAAAAATCCCAAAAGACCGTCAACAAAACATTCCCTTCTCACGTTTTCTAATGCAAGGACTGGCCAGCAGTTCAGCTCAGTTCTGCCCCAGGCTCACCTCGCACGAGGCGACTCCGACCTTCTCCGATTCATACATGAGGGACAAGGACCTGCTGGTGCTGGCGGCCGTGGCCTCGGCCCTGCGCAGCACCTCCTGTCGCAGGGACTGCTGACGGTCCATGGGCGCGTCGGGCCCGTCGGGAGGGTCGCGGGCGTCCTTCCACGGCGACGACCGGGCGTCCTCGTCCTCCACGTCGTCGTCGAAAGGATTGTAGCTTTTGGGGTAGCCGGACATGGTGCCTGCGACGGCCTGGACCTGGGAAGCAGGAGGGGCGACCGGGCCCGGAGTCGGTAGCCCAGGGCCGGCGGGCGGACTCACCGGGGCCGCCGCGAGCGCAGCTTCCGCCAGTTCTGCGCCGGCGGCCCCGCCTCCGGAGCCAACCACCGCACGGAGCGGCGGAGGGGAGCACGCCGGGCGCCGCCCGGTGCGGCCGGCACGGCGGTCACGTGGCCGGGAAGCCGGGTGCCTCCGCGCCTGCGCGCTGAGGTCCGGCGGTGGCAGGCCCCGAGTTGCGAACCCAGCCGCCTGCGCCGGGGCGCGCGCTGTGATGGCGGCTGCTGGGGCCCGGGGAGGCGGCGGAGGCGGCTCGGGGTCCGGCTCTGGCTCCGGCACCTCCCGAGGCTTTTATTTCAACACAGTGCTTTCACTGGCCCGTTCCCTGGCTGTGCAGAGACCTGCATCCTTGGAGAAGGTAACGCAGCGGACTGACAGGAGGAGGTGGTGAAGCGGCGGGACGCTGCTGGGGTCTGAGAAGGCCACTTGCGACTAGAGGGGGCTCCTTAGGAGAGGAGGCAGCGAGGCGGGGGGCTCGGGGGGAGAGGGGTCGAGCGGTCGGCAGGACGGAGGGAGGTCCGGTGCCGGTGGGAGTGGGAGGCTGGTGAGCTGTGGGCGGGCGGACTGCGGCTGTGACATCTCCGCGGCGGAGGCTGTGGCTGGACCGTGAGCGCCTGCGAGGCATGGCGAGATGAGCCAAGGACAAGGGTCCAATCTGGACCTTCGGTCCTGAATTTCTCATTTTTCATTCCGTGACCTTGGAGAGGTGTCTTTCTCTTAAAATGGGATAGCCCTCACCCCCACCGCGCCCCGCTTTTTGCCCTCCTCATCGGATTGTGGGGGAGGACAGATAGAGCACTGTGTCTGAAAGTGTTTTCTGATCTGCACATCGACTGCGTATTTAAGAGATGGTAGCATCAGACTGCATCAAAAGGTGGCGTGTTTCGAGAAGGTGCAGTGGCAGGAATGGGCAGTGAACTGTTAGTGGGCTGAGAACTAAATTCAGGATTGCTTCAGCAGAGAAAGATGTGTCAGAAGACATACCAACCCTTATCTCGGAAGATGAAAGATATGCTTGGAGCTGGGATGGGGGGGCGTTGGAGGATATAACCCCAGGATTAAGGAGGCCAACCAGCTTCTGTTACAGCAACTAAGCATGGTGGGAAGAAGACAGATTTTAGTCAGACCTGAGTTTCGTCCTTTACAGTTACCTACTGTGTAGTCTTTAGGAAAAAAGCTCCAGTGCTCATAGCCTGTTTGATTACCCAAAACAAGCGAAGATTTAATGAGCTCACATAGGAAGCGTTTTGCTCAGGGCTAGGCACCGAATGGATTAACGATAAAAGCCAGCTTCTTTTCTCCCAGGAATGTGTGAAGAGACGTTAGCACTGAAGGGAGGGGGGTGTTTGTCCATCCAACTTTCTGAAAGATGGAAAGAGAATATTTCCTGATCAGGATAAGAACCAGGGTGACCTACACAGCTGCCTGCTGGTGGGAGATGCTGAAAGGCAGAGTGAACTGGTCTTTGACCTTGTACGTTCTCAAACTTGATTTTATCACTTACCTGCAAGGTGAACAGGTTCTGGAAGATCTAATGCCAACCTGACTTCTGGCTAAAGAGAGAGTATAAACTGGACATGGTGGCGTGCACCTGCAGTCCATGCTACTCAGAAACAGCCCAGTGTCTGGACAGAGGGGGCTGAGTGGTAGCTGCTCTTTTAGAGGACAAGAGTTGGGTTCTCATTACCCGTGTCTGTCAGTTTACAGCTGCTCATAACTCCAGCTTCAGGAGATTACAAAAGACCTCTTCTGGCCTCCATGTGCACTTGCATGCACGCACGCGCGCGCGCACGCACACACACACACACACACACACATAAATAATAAAAATAACATCTTTAAGTGAAAAAAATTAGATGGTCTAGGAATTCTGGTACAACATGTCAGGATCCTGACTCAAAAGGAAAAAGATGTATGTGTAAGTGTAAGAATATGAGTTTGAGTGGTACAACCATGTAAATAAATTTTTATCCCTTATTACTTGCTTTTTAAAAACTATTTTATTTTTATTTTATGTGTATGTTTACCTGAATATATGTTCTGTATACCATGTATGTGCTTGCTATTTACAGAGGTCCAAAGAGGTCATTCCTTTAGAACTGGAATCATGTGGACTACCACATGAGTGCAGGGAACCAAACAGGAGTCCTCTGGAAGAGCATCTGTTCAAACCCTCACTTTATTTTCTTTTTAGTTATGTGCTATTGTGGGCATGTGGAGGTCACTGGACACCTTGCAGGAGTCAGTTTTCTCTCTCCACCATGTGGGTGCTAGAGATGGACAGCTTGTCAGGCTTGGCTGCATGGGTCTTTATAAACTGAACAAACTCCCCCTCCCTGCCTTGCCCCCGTTGGTGGAGACAGGATCTCACAAAGCTCTGGCTTTCCTGAACTCCTAAAGGATACCAAGCAGAGCTCCACCTGCTTCGGCTTCCCAAGTGCTGGAGTTGACAGCGTGTGCCATTACATAAGTATGATTGACAGGTCAATCCACATGCTGGTTCTCTCTTGTAAAATCCCAAAACCCAAAATGCAGAACAATAATTGGTAGGGGTGTTAGGAAGGTCAATAAAAAGACATGAATAAAAACCAGCCTATGAAGGGCTGGAGAGATGGCTTAGCAGTTAAGAGCACTGGCTGCTGTTCTGGAGGACCCAGGTTCAAGTTCCAGCACCCACATGATGCTCATAACTGTCAGTAACTCCAGTTCCAGGGGTTCTGATATCCTCTTCTGTTCTCCATGGGCACTGCATGCTTATGGTACACAGAGCTACACAAAGGAAAACACTAATGCACTAATGAAATAAAAATAAATAAACCTTAACCCTCCCCCCCAAAAAATCATGTTTACATTTGTTTAGAGAAGTAGAGAGGGAAGAAGGAAGTCAGAACTTGTGGGAGCTGGTTTCCCTTTACCATGTGGGTTCTGGGCTCAGGTTGTCAGGCGTGGTGGCAAGAGTCTCGGTCCACATGTTAATCTTGCCAGCCTGAACTGGGTCACTTCTTAAAGTTACCTTATTTTATGTGTGAGTGTTTCGCCTGCATATATATCTACGCACCACTTGGATGTGTGCCTGTGGAGACCAGAGGAAGGCATCAGAACCCTTAGGGCTAGAGTTGTAGATGCTTATGAGCCACTGTATGGGTGCTGGTAATCAAACCCAGGTCTTCTGGAAGAGCAGTTCCCCCCTTAATGACCTAAACTGGGTGATTCTTAAGATTCACTTCATCTTTAACAGTAATAGCTTTCTTTCTCATTCAGCAATCTGAAAAGTGCACTTCAAGCTCAACTTGTTTCCTATTCATTAGTTCATTAGTCACAAAAACATGAAAGGTAGGTAAGATGATGGACACAGACACACTCGATAAACAGAAAAACAAACAAATAACATTTAAAAGAACATTGTGGGAGCCCTGGATATAGGTGGATGGTAGAGTGTGTGTGTTTGGCAGAACGCTTGCTTATCATGAACAGGGCCCTGGCTTTGGTTGCCGGTAACCAAATCAATAGAAAACAAGACCTTCAAATTCCTTAATTGTAACCTTATTAGTTTTGTTTCTTGTCATAATTGCTTGAGTTGTCAAGATCACAGTATAATTTAAAGTCCATAAAACTACTTGTTTTGGAAAGCACTTAGAAACACTGACCATATTTAGCAATCACTTCTGTGCAAAAGAGTTAACAGAGCAGATCCAAAGCTTCTGCCTTTGCAGGGCTTGCTTGTGAGATTGGCCCATGGCAGGCGTCTGAGAATTTGGCATTTGAACTGTTCCCTCTATTTCCTATTTGGTGAGTGTGATCCATTGTGCCTGAACTCTGTGTATGGTATATGATCTCTCTCTCTCTTTCTCTCTCTCTCTCTCTCTCCTCTCTCTCTCTCTCTCTCTCTCTCTCTCTCTCTCTCTCTCTCTCTCTCTCTCTCACACACACACACACACACACACACACACTGTTTAAGTTTTTGTTCTTTTTAAAGACATTTCTATTTAATGTGTATAAATGTTTTATCTGCCTGTATATATGTGCAGCATGTGTTCCTGCTGCCCTCCAGAGGTTAGATGGAGGTGTTAGAGCCCCCCAAACTAGAGTTATGGGGGGTGCTGGGAACTGGACCCCAGGTCTTCTGCAAGAGCAGCAAATATTCTTAACCACTGGGCCATCTCTTCAGCCTAGGAATTTTCATTAAAGCAAGAGTGTTATGGTTTGGTAAGATGGCTCAGTAGATAAATGCTGTTCCACTGGGATGCTAATCTGGGTTATCAACTTGATCACATCTGGAATCAACTAAAACCCAAGCAACTGGGCACACCTGTGGGGTATTTTTCTTGACTGGCTCCTTTGAGGTGGGAAGACCCACCCTAAATCTGGGCCACCTTCTGGTGGCAGCCCACATAAAAGAAAAACTCTGCTTTTAGCCTGCCTGCCCATTCTCTAGCTGGGAGATCTGTCCTGCTGTCAAGACATTCCCTCAGTGGTATTAGAACCTACTTGGACTGAAGCCCAAGTGAAGTGAGCCTTGTGAGAAAGTGAACGACTCCAGAGTCTTGGCCTTTCTGTCAGGAGACAGCAGTTGTTGGACTAGTTGGACCACAGCTTGTAAGCCACTCAAATAAATGGCCTTTCAATATAGATTCCGTTTGATATAGATTCATTCTATTACTTCCGTTCCTCTAGAGAACCCTTACTAATACAGCTACCAAGCCCTACAACCTGAGTTTGATTCCTGGGGCCCACATTGTGGAAAGAGAGAACCAACTCCCACAAGTTGTAGCTGTATACACACACACACACACACACACACACACACACACACAAATATTGTAAAATTAATGGTGGCTCACTCCTTTAATCCCAGCACTCAGGAGGCAGAAGCAGGCAAATCTCTGAATTTGAGGCCAGCCTGGTCTACAGAGTGAATTCCAAGACAGCCAGGGCTACACAGAGAAACCTTGTCTCAAGAAAAACCAAAACAAAAACCCAATTTTTCAAAGTAAGAGTTTTATAACCCAAATTATAATTCCTTGATCAGTTTCAGTTTGCTTCAAACATGCCTCCTAAGTTATTTCACAGTAAAGAATTACAAAAATTAAAAAAGAATGTTTTAATTTTTTGTGCTTCAATGAAAATTATTTTACTCAGGGTCTATAAAGCATTAATTTGCTTTTAAATTTTGCTAGGTTTTGTTGTTGCTGTTTTGCTTTGGTTTTGGTTTGTTTTAAATCAAATGAGCTATTACTCAGATTGTTTTGTAAAACTGGTGTTTCCTTGGTATGTAAGGCTCAAAGTTTCTTATTTTACATTTTTGAATTTTTTCATAGCATTTAAATTTTTCTGTGTCTAGGTATATATTTTTTAATTTTATAAAAAAGTAGCTTAAGTGTGTGGATATTTTTCCTGCATGCATGTCTGTGCACTACACTCATGCCTGGTCCTGTGGAGGCCAGAAGAGGCCTTCATATCTCCTGGAAATGTGGGTGCTGGGAATTGAACCTGGTCCTCTGGAAGAGCAGCCAGTGCTCTAACCACTGAGCTGCCTCTCCAGCTTCAGTGCAGCCTGAGTTTCTTTTCCTGGTTGGAACAAGAGTGGTACTGTTGACTGTTTCCTGGCAGCCTCTTTAGCATATTCACTGCTGACTTAAAACAGATGAAAAGATGCCCTCAGCATTTCTAGGGGCAAGAAAATCCCTGAGGTTCCTGTGTGCTTTCCTAGGCAGCAAAAATGGAGATGTGTGTAGTAGATAGATGAGTGCTGAAAAACCAACACACACTCCTCTTTCTTTCTAACGCTTATGTGTACGGGTGTTTTGCCTGTGTACTACGTGTGCGCCTGGTGCCCCTCAGAGGCCAGAAAAGGGCATCAGTTCTCCTTGAACTGGAGTTGCAGATGGTTGTGAGCTGCCCTGTGGGGGCTGGGAATTGAGCCCAGGTCCTCTGGGGGAGCAGCTGGTGCTCTTCACTAAAGAGCCCTCTCTCTGGCCCATTTTTTCTATTTTTCTCTCCTCTTTTCTTTCAGAGAGGTGTCAGGGGACTTAGTTCAGGTCACATGGACCTGAGAAAGGCTCAGTGCTTTGGTATGACGGACTAGACCTGACAGCCGAGTTTAGCTGTTGGTAATGCAGGCCACTCTGACGTGATTGGCACCTGAGGCACCTTGATGACATACACTCCCTACATTTGTCCCTCCACACACCACAGTTGTGTTCATTTCCTCTAATCCCAAACTACGACTTCTCATTAGATTTTATTTTTTTCTAATTACTTAATTCACGCTTTCATTCAGAAAGCATTTATTGAGCTGCTACTGTTCACTGGTGATGTGAGGGTCTAAGAAAAGAAGAAATAGCTCTGATTTGGTGATTTGTCTAACCAGCAGCAAGTCCCCCATCTACTGAGGAATCCTGAGCCTGTCACTCAGACTCCTGCCACATCTGTATACTAACCATGAGACTCCAGATGTGTGTGCTAGGTTGTCTCCAGGTAGGAAAACAGGCATGTATAACCAGTGTTCAGGGTTGAACACAGCTTCGTCCATACTAGGCAAGCAAGCCCTGTACCAACTGAGCTAACACTTAGTTCAGAACTCTAAAATATTTTAAGAATATATTTTAGGCTTTTTGGTTTTTTTATGTTTTTCAGAGACAAGGTATCTCTGTGTAGCCCTGACTGTCCTGAAACTTGCTCTGTAGATCAGGCTGGCTTTAAACTCAGAGAGAGAGAGATCTGTCTGCCTCTGCCTCTTGAGTGCTGGGATCAAAGGTGTATGCCACCACCGCCTGGCTAGACTCTGTCTTCTCTCTCTCTCTCTCTCTCTCTCTCTCTCTCTCTCTCTCTTCCTCTCCCTCTCTCCCTCTCTCCCTCTCTCTCTCTTTCAAAGTGTTCTGTCTGCACGTATCCCTGCAGGCCAGAAGAGGGCACCAGATCTCATTACAGATGGTTGGGAGCTACCATGTGGTTGCTGGGAATTGAACTCAGGACCTTTGGAAGAGCAGCCAGTGCTTTTAACCTCTGAGCCATCTCTCCAGCCCTAGACCCTGTCTTTAAAAAAAAAAAAATGTTTGGGCTGGAAAGATGGCTCAGTGGTTAAGAGCACTGACTGCTCTCCCAAAGGACCTGGGTTCATATCCCAGCACCCACATGGCAGCTCACAACTGTCTGTAACTCAAAGATCTGACCTGCAGGCAAAACACCAATGCACATAAAATAAAAGTAAATAAAATTAAAAAAAAAAAGTTTAACAATGAAACTCATACCGCTGATTCTTTAAACTTAGCTTTTATTTCCCAGAGAATTTGTGTCTCTGGAAGGACTCTCTCAGGTTTCCAGTAACAAAAAAAGTGGTCTGCCAGCTTTGGCAGCACGACTGTAGTAGCTTTCTTTGACCTACATGGCTTGGCACAGCTTGTTGGGGTTGATCCTCACCAGGTGTCTCCTCTCCATGTCCTGCTAAGGAGGGAGGCCTGCTTGCTCTCTCTTGCTTTGGTGTTTCGTAAGTGAGCAGGTAAAAGCATTGCCACAGTGCATATTTACTTTTGATTATGTGTATGGGGGTGCAGGGGATCTGGTTGTGCTTGTGAATGCAGTCTAAAGATGCCTAAGGGTGTCAGATCCCCTGGAACTAGAGTTTCATGCTGTTGTGAGCCACCCGATATGTGTGCTGGGAATTAAAAGTGGGTCTTCTGGAAGAGCAGTATGTGGCCTTAACTACTGAACTATCTCTCTAGCCCACCCTGTGTTTTTAAGATAGGGTCTCACTCTGTAGACCAGGCTGGCCTCACACTCAGAGAACCACCTGCCTCTGCTCCCTAGAGTGCTGGGATTTGTCACCATGCTTAGCCATTTTCTTTATTTTTAGAAACTTTCACTTAAAAATTAATTTATTTATTTGTTTATTTATGTGTATAAGTATTTTGCTTGAATGTATGTATGCGTACTATGTGTGGAGTTACAGATGGTTGTGGGTACCGGGAACTGAACTTGGATCCTCTGCAAGAGCAACAAGTGCTACTAATCATTGAACCATCTCTCCAGCCTCTCTTTCTTTATTCTTAATTCAGGGTCTGGCGCACGCCTTTAATCCCAATACTCAGGAGGCAGAGGCAGGCGGATCTCTGTGAGTTCAAGGCCAGCCTTTTCTACAGAGGGAGTTCCAAGACATCCCAAAGATGCACAGAGAAACCCTGTCTCAAAAAACAAACAAACAAAAAAAGACAGGGTCTTGGTATGTAGCACAGGCTAGCCTTAAGCTTTCTGTCTGCTTGCCTCAGCCTCCCTAGTTCTGGGATAATAGATGTGTGCTTGGATCGCATTGAGATTCTCTCTCCCTTCTTCATTGTTTGTTTCCAACAGGTTCTCAGAATCCCAAGAGCTGAAATTATGGATGTGTACCACCACTTTTTAAAAAGTCAATCAATTTTGTTCTTTGACAATTTCATACGTGTATAACCTACAGCATGCCTGCTTTTGCATTTAGTAATTTCAGGTACTTGTCATCATTTTGGTTTCAAAAGTATTCAGTAGGGGCCGGTAGTTCAGCAAGCAAAGTCCCATGTTGCCTAGGGACCTGAGTTTATCCCTGGAACCCACGCAGAGGGTGGAAGAAGGAGAACTGACTCCACAGCTGTCCTCTGACCAGGGTCTGCATGTACACTGGTACATGTGTCTGTGCAGTCACACCGTGTACACACACAAAATTAGTGGACTCAGGAGATGGATTAGTGGGTAAAATGCAGGCTGAATATGTGCATGTGTGTGTGGTGTGTGTGTACACTCGAGTTCAAATCTTCAGTCCCCATGTAAACAGGGTCTGGTAGCTAGCATGCATCTGTAATTCTGGCACTCCTACAGCGAGATGGGAGGGAGAAACAGAGAATCTCCAGAAGCTGGTGGGCCAGCCAGGAGGAAGTATGCAGCAGCAAGCAGCAAAAGACCCTATCTCAAATGAATAAATAAATAAATGAAAAGGTGGGAGGCAAGGACTGACACCTGAGGTCATCCTCTGACCTCCTCATGGGTACAAATAGGCACACGTGCAAACATCATACAACAGTATTGTGCGTATGTGTGCTCGCTCGAGCACCCCCTCTCCTCTCGGCCGTGTTAACTGTGGAAGCAGGCTTTACATGCCACTGTCTCTTGTTTCACATGGTACCATGGTATTGTGACTCTACTGTGCCGTTATTGGAGCAACACGGGGAGGCTTTCAATTGGAGCTGAGATAATGGGGTCTCCTGCCACATTACAAAGAAAAACGTAGCCTCCTCCCCATCCTCTGACCTTCCGGCCCCCGCTTCTTGTGCAGTGCTCCCTGGGACTTAAGTGGGTAACGTAAATGTCTCGAAAACCCTGTCTCGAGAAACCAAACCAAAGTGAGACAGAGAGGGAGAAGAGCAAGGCTGGGGGTCTGTTCAGTGGGAGAAGCCCTTGCTGTGAGTATGAGGAGCCCGGGCTGGAATCCTTAGGACTCAAACTTGGCTGCAGTCACAGCTCCTCAGGTTGTGTGGGAGGTGGGGACAAGAGCTCAGTTCCTCGGGCTTGCATATCAAGCGTTCTGCTGAAAAAGTTCTCTCTAGTGCCCTCTATTACTCACTTACATATTTAGAGACAAGGGCTGGTTAGCCCAGGCTGGCCTTGAACTTGTAGCAGTCCTGCCTTGGCCTCTTGAATGGGGATTGCAGGCCTGAGTCACTGCCCAGATGCTGTCGGTTTCCTGCCTCTTCCTTGTCACCGTATTGTCTAGATTCTGTTTATTGAAACTGTATGCAGTGTTCTTTGTTTTCTTAGCTTTGTCTATCTTTTCTAAGGCCCTTTGTGATTGCCAAGGGATACATGTAACATGAGATACACAGTAACCAGAGGGGTTCCTTCTCCGTGTCAGAGTCAGAGGTTCAGGGATTGGGACACAGACATGTTTGGGAAGGTCGTTCTACTTTCCTTACCAGTGTGTAATCACTGAGTCATTTTCACATGTGTCTGACTTACTTATCAGTTCTTTCTGATGTCTTCCCTTTACATCCTAACATCGTAGGCCCAGCTTTCAGTGCTGTTTCTGAATGGTCACAGATTACTCTTGTGGGATATTTGTACGCTGTGTGAAGTTATGTTGTTATGATTTGTTTAATAAAAGGCGACTTCTGAGCATAGAGAGAAGAAGCAGGAGATAAATCTAGGTGTGCTAAAGACAGTGGAGACACAGGAAGATTCAGACACAGAGAGGGAGAGAGGTAAAAGCTTTCACTGCTCCTCACGTCTGGCTGAGGGCGCCGGGCATGGCCCTCTCCTTCTCCTCCTTCTTTCTTCTATCGTTCTTTCATCCCCCCATCTGTGTCTCACCTAGATTTCTCCTCCTGTTTTTATTCTCTGCCCAGCTATTGACCAATCTGCTCTTTATTAGACCAGTTAGGTGCCTTAGGCAGGCAAGGTGAAACAAGAAATCTTTACATAAATAAACAAATGCAGCATAAACAAAAGTAACACACCTTTACACAGTTAAATACTCCTCAGCATAAACAAATGCAACACATCTTTGCCCAGTTAGAATAATATTTCACAACAGTAGAACACAGATTAATAAAAATATGGGTTGACTTAAGTTATAAGAGCTAGTTAGGAACAAACCTAAGCTATAGGCCAAGTTTTCATAATTAATAAGAAGTCTCCATGTCATTACTTGGAAGCTGGCTTGTCGGACACAAAAAGACGCATTACAAATTATTTCTATTTAAATGTTTTTAGTTGAGCAGGCATGGTACTTTGAAGTCAACATAGGCCCTGGCAGCCCTGGGGAGACAAGGTTGTGAGGACTGCTGCCTTTAGGACTCTCCCAGTAAGGTGATAACTGCACAGGCCATAAAGTCGGGACTTATTAATTTATTGTGTATAACAGTGTTCTGTCTGCATGTATGCCTGCAGGCCAGAAGAGGGCACCAGATCTCATTATAGGTGGTTGTGAGCCCCCATATGGTTGCTGGGAATTGAACTCAGGACCTCTGGAAGAACAGCCAGCGCTCTTAACCTCTGAGCCATCTCTCCAGCCCTGATACTGCTGATTTTTATGCCACAGTATTTTAGAGCTCAGGTCCCCATTCTGGGTATTAGTTCCAGATGAAGGCTAACACCTAGGAAACAAAAGAACGAGCCAGTGAAACCCAACCGAACCCAACCGAAGCAGCTGTCCCATGCGAGGGAACCCATCCTGACCCTTGATTATAGGGAGGAGGACTTCAGCTCAGCACTTCCCTTTAGAGCACAGTGGCCAGAGAGGCTCTTGGCACTGCTGATCCGGAGGAGGACTGCTGCACTGTTGTGGGCAAAGTCTGAACAAAACTAAGTGACGGTGGGAGAGTGAGGTCCGTCCTTGGTGGGAAGAGGGTGGGCGGGGAGACAGGGGATGCATAGCAGTCTCAGCCCTGAGAGGGGAGCAGCTGGCAGATTGGGCCACTGGGGTTCTTCAAATACCTGAGTTGATTTACCTTTAGCTTCAGCGTTTCCAGGTTAAATGTCCCTTTACTCAGTTCTGGCATGGAATATTTCTAGAGTTTGCCTGCCTTGGGTGTTGGTCCTTGGATATTTTTCTAGTGTGGCAAAGAAGCAACAGGAGTAATCTTTCTCTCCCCATCCCATCTGTCATCAAATCCTCCCAAACTACTCCTGAGCTAGTTAGTTTCCATTGGGGTCTCCTGTCTTCCAAAGCCCATTCTTTATGCAGCGTCCAGAGGGGCTCTTCTAGACTTCTGTTCTAAACTCAGAGGCCTCTGCCCTCCACTGCTGATAACCTACAGCCAGGTACCAGTTGGCTGGTACCTCTGTGGGCACTGTCTTTGCCAGGATGTGAATTTTAGGCAAATCTGCTCTCTTTCCCACTGGAAATTCTCTTTCCCAATTTCCTCCGTTTGCTTCTTCGTTTTTCATATCACAGTTTAGTGGGCACCTTTGCAGGCCCTCCCTGATCACCCTACCAGAAGTTGCCTTTCCGAAGCCAGGTGGTAGCGGCGGCGGTGCATGCCTTTGATCCCAGCCTGGGGAGGCAGAGAGGCAGATCAGAGAAACCCTCTCTTTCAGGGGTGGGGTTCCTTCTTTCACATCAGACCTTGTGTGCTGATATATAATCCCAGCCACTTGGGGCCAAAATCAGGAGAACCTCAAGTCAAAGGTCTGCCTGGATTAGAGAGAGTTCAAGGACAGCCTGGACAATTTAGTGACTCTGTCTCTAAATATATATATATATATATATATATATATATATATATATATATATATATATATATATATATATAAAGGGTTAGGAGCATAGTTCAGTGTGGTGGGGTTCTTGTGTGGCATGTCTGAGTGTTATGGGCATAGTTCAGTGTGGTGGGGTTCTTGTGTGGCATGTCTGAGTGTTATGGGCATAGTTCAGTGTGGTGGGGTTCTTGTGTGGCATGTCTGAGTGTTAGGGGTATAGTTCAGTGTGGTGGGGTTCTTGTGTGGCATGTCTGAGTGTTAGGGGCATAGTTCAGTGTGGTGGGGTTCTTGTGTGGCATGTCTGAGGCTCTGGTTTGAATCCTCAGTACCCCTCCTTCTTTAAGACACTTTATTTTTTCCCTTTAAAGTATTTTTTTCTAGCCGGGCAGTGGTGGCGCACGCCTTTAACCCCAGCACTCGGGAGGCAGAGGCAGGCGGATCTTTGTGAGTTCGAGGCCAGCCTGGTCTACAGAGCGAGATTCAGGAAAGGCGCAAAGCTACACAGAGAAACGCTGTCTCAAAAAAACAAAAACAAACAAACAAAAAAGTATTTTTCCCTAATTATTTTATGTATGTATGTGCTTTGTCTACATGTATGTATATGTGCCACATGTGTGCCTGGTGCCTTTGGAGATAAGAGGGTATTCAGTCCCCTGAAACTGGTTGTAAACTACCGTGTAGGTGCTTGGAATTAAACCTGGGCCCTCTAAAAGAACTACAAGTACTTCTAACCACTGAGCCATCTCTCTAGACCATTGGTTTTCAACCTTCCCAATGCCACAACCTTTTAATACAGTTCTTCATGTTGTGCTGACCTCAGACCATAAAATTATTTCGTTGCTACTTCATAACTGTAATTTTGCTACTGTTATGAATTGTAAATATCTGATATGTAGGATATCTGATATGCGACCCCCAAAGGGGTTGTAACCCACAGGTTGAGAACCACTGCTCTAGACCTACTTCCTTTTTTTTTTTTTTTTGGAGATACAGCGTTACTATTATAGCCTTGGCTAGTCTAGAACTCACTGTGTATCTGAGGTTAGCCCCTAACTCATGGCTGATTCTTGTGTTTTTGCCTTTCCCAGTGCTGGAATTACATGTGTGAATCACCATGTCTGGCCTTTCAGGCACTTTTAAAAAAATAGTTTTATTTTTAATTGTGTGTGTGTGAATTGGAGGGGAGGGAGAGTGTGTGTGTCTAGTCTCTATGGAGACCAGGAGAGGGCATCTGATCCCCTGGAGCTGGAGTTTCAGTTGGTTGTGAGCTGGCTGACATGTGTTGAGAACAGAACTCAGGTCATCTGCAAGAGCATTATGTGCTCTTTGTTGAGCCAATCTTCCAGCTTGATTTCCGGCACCTTTGAGGGGAAATATAAAAGCAGAATCTTCTGCCAGGCAGTGGTGGCACATGCCGTTAATCCCAGCACTCAGGAGGCAGAGGCAGGTGGATCTCTGTGAGTTTGAGGTCAGCCTTGTCTATCGAGCGAGATCCAAGACAGCCAGGGCTACACAGAGAAACTCTGTCTTGGAAAAAAAATTAGAATCTTCCAAATCAAGAACACCTACAAAGGTAGTAGAGGCAGAAAACTCCTGTTTCCTTCATGATGGAGATTGAAGCCAAGACTTGATGCATGTTAGGTGTGTGCTTGACCACTAACTACAGCACAGCCCTTCCTTAGGTATGTGCTTGACCACTGACTACAGCACAGCCCTTCCCTTGTTAACTGATTATGCATTAAATCAGAGTGTGAGCTGCTTCACAGGTACAATGCTAAGAGATTGCAAAGACAAGGCTCACATTTCTTTTGGCTGTACAGGTGTAACCAGATGTATTTACATGTTCCTTAAGTAAGAGGACTTTCACAGGCACCTTGTGCTTTGCCTGGTAACAGTGGAGGGTGTGGGGGTAGACCATCTGTGTTGCCTAGTTGGCTCTGTCCAGAGCAATGAACAGAATTCACCCTATCTTTTTTTCCCCATTTTTATTTATTTATTTATTTTTCTATTAGCAGCTTGATATAGTATAAATTCTTACCCTAATAGTGAAGTGTTTGATTGAGGCTTGCCCAATAATTGAGTAAAACCAAAACTTATAAGCCACAGTCATCCTAGGGTCCCCCCTGCTATGTAGCCTCCCTGGTTCTGTGGGTTGCAGTCTGATTGTCCTTTGCTTTATATCTAGAATCCACTTATGAGTGAGTACATACCATGTTTGTTCTTCTGGGTTTGGGTTACCTCACTCAGGATGATATTTTCTAGTTCCATCCATTTGCCTGCAAATTTCATGCTGTCATTGTTTTTCTCTGCTGAGTAGTACCCCATTGTGTATATGTACCACATTTTATTTATCCATTCTTCAGTTGATGGGCATCTAGGTTATTTCCAGGGTCTGGCTATTACGAATAATGCTGCTGTGAACATAGTTGAGCATATATCTTTGTGGTGTGATTGAACATTCCTTGAGTATATGCTCAAGAGTGGTATGGCTGGGTCTTGAGGTAGATCGATTTCCAGTTTTCTGAGGAACCGCCATACTGATTTCCACAGTGGTTGTACAAGTTTGCATTCCCACCAACAGTGGAGGAGTGTTCCCTTTGCTCCACATCCTCTCCAACATAGACTGTCATTAGTGTTTTTGATCTTAGCCATTCTGACAGGTGTAAGGTGGTATCTCAGAGTTGTTTTGATTTGTATTTCTCTGATGATTAAGGATGTTGAGCATTTCTTTAAACGTATTTCAGCCATTTGTGATTCTTCTTTTGAGAATTCTCTCTTTTTAGCTCTTTAGCCCATTTTTTAATTGGATTGTTCAGTATTTTTATGTCTAGTTTCTTGAGTTCTTTATATACTTTAGAGATCAGTCCTCCGTCAGATGTGGGGTTGGTGAAGGTCTTTTCCCATTCCGTAGGGTGTCTTTTTATCTTATTGACAGTGTCTTTTGCCCTACAAAAGCTTCTCAGTTTCAAGAGGTCCCATTTATTAATTGTTGTGCTCAGTGTCTGTGCTGCTGGTGTTATATTTAGGAAGTGATCTCCTGTGCCAATGCATTCAAGAGTACTTCCTGCTTTCTCTTCTATTAAGTTTAGTGTAACTGGATTTATGTTGAGGTCTTTGATCCACTTGGACTTGAGTTTTGTGCATGGTGACAGATATGGATCTATTTGTAATCTTTTACATATTGACATCCAGTTATGCCAGCACCATTTGTTGAAGATACTTTCTTTTTTCCATTGTATAGTTTTGGCTTCTTTGTCAAAAATCAGGTGTTCATATATGTGTGGATTAATGTCAGGGTCTTCAATTCGATTCCATTGGTCTGTATGTCGGTTTTTATACCAGTACCAAGCTGTTTTTGTTACTATAGCTCTATAGTAGAGCTTGATGTCAGGGATGGTGATGCCTCCAGAGGCTGCTTTATTATACAGAATTCTTTTAGCTATCCTGGGTTTTTTGTTTTTCCATATGAAGTTGAGCATTTTTCTTTCCATGTCTGTGAAGAATTGTGTTGGGATTTTGATGGGGGATTGCATTGAATCTGTAGATTGCTTTTGGTAAGATTGCCATTTTTACTATGTTAATCCTGCCTATCCATGAGCATGGGAGATCCTTCCATTTTCTGATATCTTCTTCAATTTCTTTCTTTAGAGATTTAAAGTTCTTATCAAAAAGGTCCTTCACTTGTTTAGTTAGTGTTATCCCAAGGTATTTTATATTATTTGTGGCTATTGTAAAGGGTGATGTTTCTCTTACTCCTTTCTCAGCCCTTTTATCATTTGTGTATAGGAGGGCTACTGATTATTTTGAGTTGATCTTGTATCCTGCCACTTTACTGAAGGAGTTTATCAGCTGTAGGAGTTCCCTGGTAGAATTTTTGGGGTCACTTATGTATACTATCATATCATCTGCAAATAGTGGAAGTTTGACTTCTTCCTTTCCAATTTGTATCCCTTTGATCTCCTTTTGTTGTCTTATTGCTCTAGCTAGAGCTTCAAGTACTATATTGAATAAATATGGGGAGAGTGGACAACCTTGTCTTGTTCCTGATTTAGTGGAATCGCTTTGAGTTTCTCTCTGTTTAATTTGATGGTGGCTGTTGGCTTGCTGTAAATTGCCTTTATTATGTTTAGGAATGTTCCTTGTATTCCTGATCTCTCTAAGACCTTTATCATGAAGGGGTGTTGGATTTTGTCAAAGGCTTTTTCAGCATCTAATGAAATGATCATGTGGTTTTTTCTTTCAGTTTGCTTATATGGTGTATTACATTGACAGATTTTCGTATGTTGAACCATCCTTGCATCCCTGGAATGAAAACTACTTGGTCATGGTGGATAATATTTTGATGTTTTCTTGGATTTGGTTTGCCAATATTTTGTTGAGTATTTTTGCATCAATGTTCATGAGGAAGATTGGTCTGTAATTTTCTTTCTTTGTTGCATCTTTGTGTGATTTGGGTATCAGGGTAATTGTAGCCTCATAAAAAGAGTTTGGTAATGTTCCCTCTGTTTCTATTGTGTGGAACAATTTGAAGAGTATTGGAATTAGTTCTTCTTTGAAAATCTGGTAAAATTCTGCACTGAAACCATTTGGTCCTGGGCTTTTTTTTAGTTGGGAGACTTTTGATAACTGTTTCTATTTCTTTAGGGGTTTTTGGTCTATTTAAATAGTTTATCTGGTCGTGATCTAACTTTGGTATATGGTATCTCTCCAGAAAATTGTCCATTTCTTCCAGATTTTCCAATTTTGTGGAGTACAGATTGGATTTCCTTGTTGTCTGTTGTTATGTCTCCCTTTTCATTTCTGATTTTGTTAATTTGGGTGCTCTCTCTTTGCCTTTTGGTTATTTTGGCTGGGGGTTTGCCTATCTTGTTGATTTTTTTCAAAGAACCAACTCTTTGTTTCATTGTTTTGTTTTTTGGGTTTTTTTTGTATTGTTCTCTTGGTTTCTATTTCGTTGATTTCAGCTCTCAATTTGATTATTTCCTGGTGTCTATTTTTCCTGGGTGAGTTTGTTTATTTTTGTTCTAGAGCTTTCAGTTGTGCTGTTAAGTCATTGGTATGAGATTTTTCTGTCTTCTTTATGTGTACATTTAGAGCTATGAATTTTCCTCTTAGCACTGCTTTCATAGTGTCCCATAAGTTTGGGTATGTTGTGCTTTTATTTTCATTGAATTCTAGGAAATCTTTCATTTCTTTCTTTATTTCTTCCTTGACCCATTGGTGTTTCAGGTGGGCATTATTCAGTTTCCATGAGATTGTAGGCTTTCTGTAATTTTTGTTGTTGTTGAAATCTAACTTTAAGGCATGGTGGTCCGAGAAGATACAGGAAGTTATTCCAATGTTTTTGTATCTGTTGAGATTTGCTTTGTGACCAAGCATGTGGTCAATTTTTGAGAAGGTTCCATGGGGTGCTGAGAAGAAGGTATATTCTTTTGTGTTAAGATGGAATGTTCTGTAGATATCTATTAAGTCCATTTGAGTCATAACATCTGTTAGGTCCTTTATTTCTTTGTTAAGTTTCAGTCTGGTAGATCTGTCTTTTGGTGAGGGTGGTGTGTTGAAATCTCCCACTACTTATGTGTGGGGTTTGATGTGCGATTTAAGCTTTAGTATGTTTCTTTTATGAATGTGGGTGCCTTTGTATTTGGAGCATAAATGTTCAGAATTGAGACTTCATCTTGGTGGATTTTTCCTATGATAAATGTGTAATGTCCATTCTGATCTCTTTTGATTGATTTTAGTTTAAAGTCTATTTTATTAGATATTTGGATAGCTACACCAGCTTGCTTCTTAGGTCCATTTGATTGGAAAGCCTTTTCCTAGCCCTTTACTCTGAGGTAGTGTCTGTCTTTGAAGTTAAGGTGTGTTTCTTGTATGCAGCAGAAGGATGGATCCTGTTTTCTTATCCATTCTGTTAGTCTGTGTCTTTTTATAGGTGAGTCTCCCAATCTTTATGACAGGGGGTTATTCTGTACTTTGAAGCCATCTGTGGAAGTTTCTTACCTTTGTACAGAAACTGGGATGCTTGTATTCCTAAGAGATGTTCCTTGAGAAAGGCATTCCTAGATCAAAGACCTGTCCAGTCTTTTAAACATTCGTGTACATTTCAAAGAAAAAAGGAATTATGTACAGTTTCAGATATAATCCATTCATTAATTAATTTTGAGACAGGGTCTCTCTGTGTAGTCCTATCTGTCCTGGAGCTCACTATGTAGACCAGGCTGGCCTCCAACCCACAGAGTTCCCCTGCCTCTGCCATCAAGTGCTGGTCATGCCCAGCTGGTTGCAAATTTTCTGAGTAAATGCTAAAAGATGGAGAGAAATACCTTTGCATCTTTTTCCTCCCCTGCCTATTCCCACCTCCTGGGCTCCTTTGTGGCCAGGCTGGCCTCAGAAGTCCTGCCTTCACTTCCCGTGTACTGAAAGTCCTGGTATGTGCCCATCAGTGCCCAGCTACTAATTTCCAAGAGGAAGAGTTAAATCTCTTCTAATTCGTATGTCATTTAACTGAGATCTGTGATATTGTCTCATTTCTCTAGGGTGAGAGATAGGTCTCTTTTTAATCATGTGTATGTATATGTGGACATGAATGCCAATGCCCATGCAGGCCAGAGGTGTGGGATCTTCTGGAGCTGGAGTTACAGGCAGTTGTGAACTGCCTAATTTGAGTGCTAGGAACCAAACCTAGGTCCTCTGCAAGACCAGTATATGCTCTTCACTGCGGAGTAGCTACTAGCTAACCCTCTCTCCTTGCTGGTGTCCATGGAAGACCCATGCTTCTTCTTTGCCAAACCAGAAAAATCTGTGCCACTCAAAACCCCACCCTACTACTTTCTATGTGTCTCTATCTCTCCCAGATACCCTCTGAGGCACTGTGATTACTTTCTGTCAAATAGTTGTTAACATAGCCTCCTGACCCATGATTAATTTTATTTAATTAATATAAGTGAAAACTCAGGATTCACAGTGTGATTAAATATCCCCCAGTACCTGGGCAGTCACCCAAGGTTCCTCTGCAACATTGTAGCATCCATCTTTGGCCTACAGGCCTAGAATATCTGGCAGACTTTTCTATGAAGTAGGAATTTTGAAGGGCTGTCCTGCTTTGTTTTGGCAAAGTTCGGCAGTTGCTTTCCTTCATGTCCTGCTTGTCCAGTTTGTACAGCATACTGTTAGGAGTTAAGGCAAGAGCAGTTTCTTGACCAAATGGCTAGCTTTGCCACAATGAAAGCAAACTCCATATGCAGGTTCTTTGATGCTCATCATCCTTTTATGAAGTTGTAATCAGAGGTTTCTCTCATGCCAGCAACTCCCAAATGCCCAGCAGCCGCTTCCCAAATAATTGACTTGTAGGCTTAATATTACTTATAAATGCTCAGCTAGTAGCTCAGACTTATTACTAAGTAGCTCTTACACTTAAATTAACCCGTAATTCTTATCTATGTTTAGCCATGTAGCTTGGTACCTTTTCTCAGTACAGAATTCTCATTTTGCTTCCTCTGTGTCTGGCTGGTGACTCTTGACTCTGCCCTTCCTCTTCCTGTGTCTTCATTTGGCTTTCCTGCCCAGCCTTATTCTGCCTGGCTGTAGGCCAAATCTGCTTTATTATCAATCAGTGAGAGCAACACACATTCACAGCGTACAGAAAGACCATCCCACAGCATTTCCCCCTTTCTGTCTAATCAAAAAGGAAGGTTTAACCTTAACATAGTAAAATTACAAATAACAAAATAGTTATCAAGCAAGAATTACAGTTATAATATCTAGTCTATTTGTATTTGGCAAAATCAGAGAAAACATTCAATTGTTTTATATCTAACTTACCCTTTTATCATAACTAAGAAAAATTATGACTATGACTATCTAGAACTCCATCAAAGACTTCAGAAAGATGAAATGTTACCTAATAACAGGGACATCAGGCTGTCTGAACAGTCACCCAAAGTTTCTCTGCAACGTTGGGGCATCTGTCTTTGGCCTACAGGCCTAGAATATCTGACAGACCTTTTTTTTTTTTCTTAGTTTTGTTTTGTTTTTTTCAAGACAGGGTTTCTCTGTAATTTTGGTGCCTGTCCTAGATCTTGCTATGTAGACCAGGCTGGCCTCAAACTCACAGAGATATGCATGTCTCTGTCTCCCAAGTGCTGGGATTAAAGGTATGCGCCACCGCCGCCCTGCCAGGCCTTTTTTAGAAGCAGGAAAATTTGAAGGACTGTCCTAACCTGTGCAGAGTTTGGCAGTCACTTTCCTTTGTGTCCTGAAGAATGTCTGGCAGTTGCTTCTGTGAAACAGAACCCTGAGGGACCATCCCGCCTTGTTTTGACAAAGTTTAGCAATCACTTTCCTGTGGGTCCTGCATGTCCAGTTTATACAACATACTGTCAAGCAGACCAGGCAATTTCTTGCCCGAGTGACTATCCTTGCCTCATTGAAAGTAAACTCCATAAGGAGTTTCTTCAATGCCCATCATCATCTTTGAAGTAATTGGTGCTGCCAGGAGCAGATATGTCTCACTGTCAAGAAAAGTCTAAGTTCTTAAAACATTTTAAATGCCATATTCTGTAGGTCTTTGAAGTGTTTGAAGATTACATATCTGGTTGAAATGTATCTTTGTATACCTAGAAAACTTAACTAATAAGGCTATAAGTTTGACTATTATAGATGACAATCTATAGTTTTTAATTAAACATTACATTTTTAAATGGGCTGCATTAACATAATACCTTAAACAAAAGTAGAAATATACATACAGTATAATAAACTTGACTTTAAATTTGTATCAATAAACTTAAAATCCATACCAATGTAAAATATTTTGAGATTAACAGTTGTTTTTTAGATTAAAGTAGATTCGATAATCTACTCTTTTTTCCATTATAATAATCTATCTTTTTCCCCATCATTTCTATATCATATCCCTCTTTCTTTTTTAGAAAGAGATTAACTATGACCATTAACAATTTATAACCAACCCCCCCTTAAATGAAAACAAATATTCATAAACAGTATTTTGGGAATTTGGGTGTAGTTCTCTAGACTACTTCCTGTTATTGGGGGGTTTAGTTTGTTTGCTTAAATCTATTGAGTTCATTTAGTGCTGGCTCTGTGTGCTTAGGTGTCATCTGTGAGAGCACTGAGTAGCCTCTCAGGGACTGCATTCCTAAAGAGAACCTCCCCCTCCCCCCACAGCTACCGTTGCCAGTAACTCCTGTTAAAGATATGGGACTTTGTGACTACCGCCCCACCCATGTGGAGAGTTCTGTCTGGCTTGATCTCCACAGGTCTTATGCATCCCACCACAGCTGCTGCGAATCCTAGTTTCGTTGTAGTTATCCACTGCCTCTGGCTCTTACCGACCTTCTGCCCTCTCTTCTGCAGTGATCTCTGAACCTTGTGAGGAGAGCATATGATGTAGATTTAGGGCTGAGCACTCTGCTGTCCCTTATTCTTTGTTCCTTGACCAGTTGTGGGTCTCTCTGTTTATCACTACTGCAAAAAGAAGCCTCTCTGATTTTGATTGAAAAATGTGTACAATGATAAGTCCTTAGGAGTCATTTTTAATACTATGTCCATTTACAGAATGATAGTAATAGGTTCTTCCCTGGAGCCTATGGCCTCTCCAGCTACAGATTCTTGGCCCTGATAACAGTGTGAGGCATGGGTTCTTTCTTGTGGAATGTGCACCTTAAATCCAATAAGAAAGTAGTTGGTTATTCCCCTAATATTTGTGCCATTATTGCACCAGCGACCATATCTTGCTACGTCATTTGTTGTAGCTCAAAGTGCTGATGGCTAGATAAAATTGATGATTATTTTTCTCCCCCAGTAGTGTGCATAGCATCTTCCAGCACTGTGAAAGCTAGCCAGGAGGGATGAAGCTTTTAGGTTGGTGCCAGTTGGATTTCTCACTTATGTGTGTCTTCAGCAGTAGGGTCTGTGTGTGTGTGTGTGTGTGTGTGTGTGTGTGTGTGTGTGTGTGTGTATGTATGTGTGCAGTAGGGTCCTAACATCAGGTTCTGGAAGGTAACCAAGAAAAATGGCTGTAGCCTATAATTCTTGGAGAGTTCTATGGAACCCTAAAGACCAACAACTCCAACAGAGGGAGCCCATTCCTGGTACTGAGCTTTTTATTTGATAGTTTTTGGTGTCTAGGAGAGGTATTGTCCTGTTATAGGAGGACATTTAAACTCTTAGTGTGTGCACATTTGTGCATGCGTGTGTGTATTTTAGGAAGCTTCTGTATTAATGTTCTCATGTGATTCTGACTCTCTCTCTCTCTCTCTCTCTCTCTTCTTTCCTTTTTCTTTTCCTTTTTCTTTTTCTTTTTCCAAGACAGGGTTTCTCTGTATAGCCGTGGCTGTCCTTGAACTGACTCTGTAGACCAGGCTGGTCTCAACTCAGAGATTTGCCTGCTTCTGCCTCCCGAGTGCTGTGATCAAAGGTGTGCGCCACCATTGCCCAGCTTCCATGACTTTTTCAAAGCTCTTTAGTGTTATTATCCCTCCTCATACCCTTTCCACTACTTCCCATCCCTACCCTACTTTATACCACAGCCTGCGTTCCATTTCCTCTCCTTTGAAAGCCCACCCTCACAACCCTTACTAGTTACTGATTTAGTATGGGTACTCCAATTTTAACACATATGTGTAAAGGTTCAAAGGATAGATACAGCATCGGCATATGAAGGAGAACATGACGACATTTGTCTTTCTCATTCTGAGTTACCACAGAATGATTATTTCCAACTGCATCCATTTACCTGCAATTCATAATTTATTTTTTCTTAACAGCTGAATAATATCCAGACTGTTTTGATTTCCTAATTATTATGAATACAGTGTATGAACAAGTACCTCTGTAGTAGGATGTAGTATTCTGGATCTTAGGATAGACCTACTTTCAGGCTTTTTGAAGAGCCTCCACACTGATTACCACAGTGGCTGGTTTGTTTGTTTGCTTTCTATTTCTGATGAATTGTGACCAAAAGCAACTTATGGAGGGAAAGGTTTATTTGGCTTACACTTCTGTGTCTCAGTCCAACATTGAGGAAAATGAGGTCAAACACAGGAGCCATGGAAAGGCTGGCTCTCAGGCTCACGCTCACCTTCTCTTCTTTGTTTGTGTTTTGAGACAGGGTTTCTCTGTGTAGCCCAGCTGTCCTGTAACTCCTCTGCCTCCTGAATGCTGGGATTAAATCTGCTCAGTTACGATTCTTATACCTCCCAAAACCACCTACCCTGGGTGTCAACACTCACAGTGAGCTGGGCCCTCCCACATCAATAAACAATCAAGGAATGCCCCTCAGACTTGCCTACAAGCCATTCTAATATCCGATAGAGACACTCTCACAGCTGAAGTTTTTTCCTGCAGATGATTCTGGGTTTTGTCTAGTTGTGACACTAGCCAGCACAGGTTTCAAAAACCAAAAAGAAAAAAAAAAAGCATGTTGAACATTTAAAAAGTATTTATCAAACATTTGTGGTTTTTCTTTTGAGAATTCTTTAATTCATTGTCCCAATTTTTAATTGGGTAGTTTATTTTCTTGATGTTTAATATTTTTTTTAGTTCTTTGTATATTTTAGATACTAACCCTCTATCAGATGCATACCAGTATTACTGGTTATGTGGACTTCTGCAGGATGGATTTTTCTGAATGTGGCCTTCTGTTTATGGAGGCTGTGTGTCTGCTTGTTTGTTAATCTGGTTGTGTGTGTGTGTGTGTGTGTGTGTGTGTGTGTTTGTACCATGTGCACGCAGAACCTGAGGAGATCAGAGGAGGCATCAGATCTCCTGGAACCGGAGCTACAGACTGTAGCTCAAATGTTAAAAGGTTTTTTTAATAATAAACATGGAGCCAGATATTGGGGTAAATGCTGAAAGATCAGAGAGACAGAGGAACAAGCCACTGCCACGTCTCACCTCACCAAGTCCACGAATCCTCTGACTGAAATCCTCTGAGTCCTCACCTGAAAGGCTCCAGCTGAAAAACCCTTAGATCCTGTCTCCTCACGGCTTATATACATTTCTCCGCCCAGCCATGTTGTAGCTAGAGTTTTCCTGCCTGGCTCACCTCAGGACAAATCTCTCTCACCTGCCAGACCCACAGCCGCTCAGACCCGACCAAGTAAACACAGAGACTTATATTGGTTACAAACTATATGGCCGTGGCAGGCTTCTTGCTAACTGTTCTTACAGCTTAAATTAATCCATTTCTATAAATCTATACCTTGCAACGTGGCTTGTGGCTTACCGATACTTTACATCTTCCTTGTCCTGACGGCGGCTGGCAGTGTCTCTCTCACCCAGCTTCCTGTTCTCTCAATTCTCCTCTCTGTTAGTCCTGCCTATACTTCCTGCCTGGCCACTGGCCAATCAGCAACACATTTGACATACAGACCATCCCACAGCACTTCCCCTTTTCTTAAAAAGGAAGGTTTTAACCTTTACACATCTCCAAAGTCAGCTTGGTATATTTGGGAATTTGGGCATAGCTTCTCTTACTACTTCCTGCTGGAGGGGGGCGCTGTATCTTATGGAAACACAAAGAATATTTTAGGATTATGGAGTAGTCCATGAGGGTGTATCGTCTGAGCCAGTTGCCTTGAAACGGTTCTGGATGTTGGATCATCTGGGCCATGGTGTCATCGGAGACCTTTCAGGTGGTCTTGACTGGTCAAACCTGATGTATCTTAATCTGGAACAAATCCATAGCCTCTGGCTTTCTGTGGAAACAAAAGAAGAGCCTCCTTTCCAAAGCAACATATCCTTACATCCAAATTTTGAAGTTTTGGCATAACTCAACAGTTTTTGTAATCAAATGTTTTTCTTCAGTTACGAATATCAAAGAGAACATAATCCAGATTCTCTGTGTGGTAGCCATCTTTACGTGGCTTATTTTTTTATATTAGCTTGAGCCTATTGCTTTAAACTGCAGCCTTCTAAGCCTGAAAGGGCACCGGTGCTGTGGCTGCTGGCTCCGCCCACTTCAGCTTCCCAACATGGCGGTGGTACATTTTCTGCCAGCTCTGGGAGCCATCAACTCTCAGAAATAGTGGGTCTATGCTTCTATCAAAGCAGCGTGTAGCCCAGAAACCTCTTTTTTTTGTTGTTGTTTTGTACTAGCAAAGACTGAATCCACCACACAGCTTAATGTGCCACTTGCAGAGGCCTCATTCCCGCCATACTGTAGGTCAAGCATGCACGCCAGGAACCCGCCATTGTAGCTCAAACACACAGGCTGCCACTAACTTAAGAGAAACAACTAGGAACTGTTTTTAGCTCCGTTTTATAATCTTTTTTTCTCAGGTTTTAGGTGGAAACTCTTGCCCCACGTTGGACGCCATTTGTAGCTGGAGTTTTCCTGCCTGGCTCACCTCAGGACAAATCTCTCTCACCTGCCAGACCCACAGCCGCTCAGACCCGACCAAGTAAACACAGAGACTTATATTGGTTACAAACTGTATGGCCGTGGCAGGCTTCTTGCTAACTGTTCTTACATCTTAAATTAATCCATTTCTATAAATCTATACCTTGCAACGTGGCTTGTGGCTTACCGATACTTTACATCTTCCTTGTCCTGACGGCGGCTGGCAGTGTCTCTCTCACCCAGCTTCCTGTTCTCTCAATTCTCCTCTCTGTTAGTCCTGCCTATACTTCCTGCCTGGCCACTGGCCAATCAGTGATTTATTTATTGACCAATCAGCAACACATTTGACATACAGACCATCCCACAGCACATGTCACTTCCTTCTTAGTGCTGGGATTAAAGGCATGTGATTCCCAAGTGCTGGGATTAAAGGTGTGTGCCACCACTGCCTGGCTCTGTTTCTCTCCTAGACTGAGTCAATCTCATATAGTCCAGGGTGGCTTTGAACTCACAGAGATCCAGATGGACCTGTGCCTCCCAAGTGCTGGGATTAAAGGTGTGTGCCACCACTGCCTGACAGCTGTGTTTAATCTAGTGGTTTGTTCTGCCCTCTGATCTTCAGGCAAATTTTATTAGGGTGCACAAAATATCACCATATTTCCCCTTTTTTGTCTAAAATAATAAAAGAAAGTTATAACTAATATAAGAAAAACTATGTACAATAAGTACAAATAATACATATAGTCAAGAATTACATTAACAGTCAGGCGGTGGTGGCGCGAGCCTTTAATCCCAGCACTTGGGAGGCAGAGGCAGATGGATCTCTGTGAGTTGAGGCCGGCCTGGTCTACAGAGTGAGTTCCAGGACAGCCAGAACTGTTTCACAGAGAAACCCTGCTGTGGGATGGTCTGTATGTCAAATGTGTCCTCTGGTCAATAAATAAAACACTGATTGGCCAGTGGCCAGGCAGGAAGTATGGGCGGGACTAACAGAGAGGAGAAAGGAGAGAACAGGAAGGCGGAGGGAGACACTGCCAGCCGCCATGACAAGCAACATGTGAAGATGCTGGTAAGCCACAAGCCACGTGGCAAGGTATATATTTATAGAAATGGATTAATTTAAGATGTAAGAACTAGATAGCAAGAAGCCTGCCATGGCCATACAGTTTGTAAGCAATATAAGTCTCTGTGTTTACTTGGTTGGGTCTGAGCGGCTGTGGGCCAGGCAGGAAAACTCTAGCTACAAAACCCTGTCCCCCCCCCCAAAAAAAAAAGAAAAAGAAAAAAAAAGAAAGAAAGAAAGAAAAAAAAAGAATTACATCAACAATGTCCAGTCCATAAACATTTGACAGATTCAGAGAAAATGCTTTATTATTTATCCTATTTTGGTGAGTCCAAAATGTTGTACCTAATTCACTTTCTATTCTAACTTATATTACCAACCGAAAACTATCTTTTGATGTCTTTCAAACTTATATGCTTTACACCTCTTTAGTGAGTTTCTTTTCTAAATTTCTTAACAAGGAAAACTATAACTATAACTATCTAATCTTCAACTCCCTCAGAGACCTGAGATGGAAATAATATTACCTGAGTAAACAGGAAGTGCAGGCAAGCAACTTCCAAAAATGTGAGAAATGACAGAAACAGCTGGCTGCCTGTCACCCAAGATTTCTCTGCAATGTTGGGGCATCCATCTTCAGCCTATAGGCCTAGCATATCTGACAGACTCATCTGTGAAGCAGGATTTTCTGAAGGGCCTTCTTACCTTGTCTTGGCAGGGATCAGCAGTCCTTTCTTTTGTGTCCTGCTTGTCCATTTTGGACAGCATACTCTCAGCAGTCAAGGCAAGGGCACTTTCTTGCCCAGTGGCTAACTTGCCACAAAGAAAGTCAACTCCATATAGAGTTTCTTCGATGCCCATCATCTTCTCTGAAGTAGATTGGTGCTGCCAGAAGCAGACATGTCTCGTTGTCATAAAAAAAATCTATGTTATTAAAACATCTTAAATACCATATTTTGCAGATCTCTGAAGTGTTTGAAGATGACCTATCTAAAATATATTTCTGTTTGACCTTGAAAACATACCTAACCTGACTACGAGTTTGATTGTAATAGGTGACTAACTACTAACCTGCATTTCTTTATTATCCTAAATAGTTGGTAATAATAACTTTCCAGGATTAGCAATTTGCATTACATTGTTAAATGAACTGTATAGGTACAATACCTTGAACAAGATTAGAAGTATATGTACAGTATGTTCTAACAAAATCAATCTCAAATTTGTATCAATATACAAAATTTGTATACAATATACAAAAATCCAATCCAATGTAAAATATTTAAAACTAGTAGTTGCTTTTTAAAAATAGATTCAATAATCTACCTTTTTAATCTTATCATGTCCATATGATCCTTTTTTCTTTTCAGAATAGATTCAATAATCTACCCTTTTATTCTGCTATTTTTTAATCTCCTTTTTTTTTTAGTAGATTCAGTCATCTTCCTTTTTGCCTTATCATATCCATAGTCTCTCTCTTTTTCTTTTCAGAGTGGATACAATAATCTATGTTTTTATCCTATCATTTCTATGGAATATATTCCTATATCAACAGACAGTTCTGAGCCATCATGTGGGCACTGAGAAACCTAATTCAGGTCCTCTGCAAGAGTAATAAGTGTTCTTTACTACTGAGCTATTTCTCCAGCCTTGTGTTTTGTTAAAGACTTAATTTTATTATTTTTAAGTTTCTGTATGTATGTGTATAGGTATGTGCAGGTGTCTGCAAAAGCCAGAGGAGTTGGATCCCCTGAAACCAGAGTTACAGGCAGACTCAGGTCCTCTGAAAGAGCAGTATGTGCTCTTAACTGCCGAGCCGTACCTTCAGCCCTTTGTGTTTTGTTTTTAAATCTTATTTTCTAGGTCCAGAAGCTGCTTTGCATGTGCCCAGTAGATTTCCATGGAATCTTCCAACTGGATGAAAGACGGCGAGATGCAGTGATTGCACTGGGCATTTTTCTCATTGAATCTGATCTTCAGGTGGGTCTTCACTATGTTTATAATTCTTTAGTGTGAAGGGGGTGTAATGAGAATCTGCGTTGGTGTTGTGTCTATTTACCTAGTGGTATAGTACTAGGAGTGTACTTCCAACCTAATCAAAGCAGTAAGACGAGGAGTGGGACAACGTAGATCGGACAGTGGCATGGAGCACCTAGGAACTCACCGAATTGTTTGTTCTTTTAGTTTGAGGCAGAATCTCTCTCCATAGCCTGGTGGGCCTGGGATTAACTGTGTAGCCCAAGCTGCCTCAAACTCACGGAGATCTGCCTGCCTCTGCCTCTCAGTACTGAGAATAAAGGCATGTGTCACCATGCCCAGCCAAATTACTGATTCTTTAAAAATGTGTTGTAAAATAGGGCTGGAGAGACGGCTCAGAGGTTAAGAACACTGGCCGTTCTTCCAGAGGACCTGAGTTCAATTCCCAGCACCCACATGGTGGCTCACAACCATCTGTAATGAGATCTGGCTCCCTCTTCTGGCCTGCAGGAATACATGCAAACAGAACACTGTATACATAATAAATAAATTTTAAAAAAAGTGTTGTAAAATAAATAATAAAGGTTTTTAATTTTTTTAAAATTGTGGAGTATAAGTAAGATAAAATTCTTTTGAGATATAATTGCATATTTTACAAAGTAGGCTTGCTTTTTAGTAGCAGATAAAATGTTCATCAGTCATACAGTTTATCAGTCATATGAGACCATCTTTATCAAAACTGATTAGAAATAAAATTTGAGTACATACTAGTAGTATTTTGATAGGGATTAAAACCCAGCCTTCTTGCTACAATGCAAAATTGTGTACTGTTGTTTCACTTTTTTTAATAATTGCCAGTGCTAATTGAAGCAAATTCTTGATCATTAGATATCAATTCTAATTCATTTATATGTTGTTTATCATCTTTAGATACTATTTTTGAATTCTAAGTTTAATTGTTCTGTCAGGAAAATAACGTTATGTATTTGAATATTTATCTAAAACCATTAGCCTGTACTTCCTAGAAATTATATTCCAATAAGCACTACTTATTATTTATTTTGTTTTATGAAACAGTCTTCTCGTATATCCCTGGCTTAGGTTGTTAGTAAAGACTTGCCTAGAACCAGCTATGTGGACTAGGCTGGCCTTGAACATGGTAGGGTTCTCCTGCCTGTTTCTCCACTGCTGAGATTTCAGGCATGCTCATGCACCCTTTTATATTTTTCTGTTGGAAGACCTTGCTGGCTGGTCGAGGTTGCAGTCTCTCATGGCCTGGCAGCTTTTCCCAAAAGTTCAGCAACATGGAAACTCCCTCCCTCCCCAGCAAAACTTCCTGCCTCTACCTGCCCTTATCTGGAGAACGTCCCTGGTCCAAGAGGAATGACCTGATGTAAAAGCTGTTTCTAAGCCAGATGCCTGATTTATCTTTAACTTGACCCTTGGCACAGATTCCTGCTGGAAGACTTGTGCTAGGAGCTCTGCTATAGGACCTACTGCCACATACGGAGCCTTGTGATAAGACCTGCCACTTAATGCAAATTAGGGTTTGTCCCCAAGCTCCCCAATCCTGTATATTCCTTATATTCTGGAGTAAAGTTGCGCTGATTCCCTGAAGTCTATCTCCCAGAGGTCTGTCTCTGTTGGACCCACAGCCATCCTAATCCTGTCCCTGACTCTGCTCCCTCCACCCTTGTGGGCCAGTGCAGCCAACGATGCTGAGGAGAAAGCAGAGCCACATTTTTCACTGGGTATTTGACTTTTTTCTCACTATTTGTCCCCGAACTCTGGGCCTTTGCACATGCTGGGCAAGCATTGCACCATTCACCTGCACCCTCAGCCATTCTAGTTTCTAAACTGCTGCTGTTTAAATATGTATTACTTTAAAATACCTTTGACATATGTGTTGCTTGTAAATCCCAAACATACACTTGACTTTTCTAAGAGCGGAAGGAAGAAATAAGTACAAACTACCTTTCATGCATTTGGATTCTACATAAGGATGTGTCAGATGGCACATGACAACTTAGCTGAACTGCTGGTTCCACCTTTGGAGTTTTGGATACAGATGGAACCCAGCATGCTTTAACAGACGCAGAGAAGGCCAAGGGATCATGTCTTTATCGTGGTTCACTTCCCGTTTGTATTGCATGACTCCATCCAGGATGCACTGGCTGCCTTCATGTCTCTCCAGTTGCGTCCATAGTAGTGGAGGTGGTTTATTTACTATGTACTACTAAAGCCTCTCCGGTATGTAGGGAGGAGCCTAGGCTTTCTTCAGAAGGCAATACAGTGCAGCCCTTTGGAGTTTTAGAATCCTAGACAGATGTTCTAGCCACTGCCTTTTATCATTTACAGATGTTTTCCTTTGTTCTTATAAATCTTCATTTAGACCCAGCTTAGAATGATCACTGTCTCTATTTCATTGGGCATCAAATGGAGAGGCTTGAAAGCTGAGCACCACTCTAGGGTGGTGGTTCACATCTGAAATCGCAGCACTTGGGAGGCAGAGGCAAGGGAATCTCCCTTAGTTCAAGCCTAGCCTGGTCTACATAGCATTCCAGGCTATCCAGGACTACACAGTGACACCTGTCCTTAAAGATAGATAGATAGATAGATAGATAGATAGATAGATAGATAGATAGATAGATAGATAGACAGACAGATAGATACATAGATACATAGACAGACAGACAGACAGACAGATAGATAGAATAAAAGAAATGAAAGCAGTTTCTTTCATTTAAATCTGATGCTCAGCTTTCAAGGACTAAAAGGGAAAATAAGCACAGAATTTAACAGAAGGAGAAGGAAAACAAGGAATAAGAAGTGAAGAGTATTGAGTCCAGAAGTTCATGCTGTGAATGTCACTTTGATCCCAAGAACCTCAGTTTAGGATCTATGGGTGGCTTTGGGCAATTTGTACCCCAGTCACTGAAACTAGGAGTTTAATTGAAATTTAACAGCAATAAACTCGATAAAACTTGCTTGTGAGTATCTTCTGGGGAGGGACTTCTAGGGGCCTTTCCCTCAGGGAAGTCCACTAGGCTGCACATTACACGCGGTAGGGTGTGTTTGTGTCCTGTGGAACACTGTGACATCTTCTGGACTGTGATGTATAGAGATAGGAAGGGTGATACCATGGGATCTCCTGCTTTATGCTGTCCCTGGAGAATCTGAGCTTCTTAGATCTAGGTAGCTTAGTCTATGTGAAAACGCCTACTAGTCACTTACTAAATAAAAATTTTTGTTTGTTTTTTAGCACAAAGACTGTGTTGTTCCTTATCTTCTTCGACTTCTCAGAGGTCTTCCAAAAGTGTATTGGGTTGAAGAAAGCACAGCTCGGAAAGGCAGAGGTAATTTCATATGTTTATCCTGAATGCAAAAAAAGAAAAGAAAAGAGAAAGAAACAAAGAAACCAGGCAAACGTGGAAATCAGGCTGCTTCTGGCTGGTCCCAGGAGGTGTGGGACAGCTTCAGTTCCTGGAGCAGTGTGACCGACCTGACTCACTGCTCGCCAGAACCCATGGTCAAGGGGAAGGATGCTCAGCCTACAGCTTTCCCCTGCACTCTTCTGGAAATGAGTCAGTTCTGTCATTGGTCCATTCCCAAACCAACCGTTTGCCCTTGAGCTTATAAATTCTTTCCTAGAGAAAGGTCAGTTCTCCACAGGATGCTGCTGCTATTTCAAAGGGTGAATGGACATTGGGAACATAACCATAATTGTTTACTAGAAATAGTTTTATCGAGTTTATTTATTTTATGTGTATGTTTTGCTGGAATGTATATCTGTGCATCACATGAGAAGAGGGAGCTGGGGGTCTGGAGAGATGGCTCAGAGGTTAAGAGCACTGGCTGCTCTTCCAGAGGTCCTGAGTTCAATTCCAAGCAACACATGGTGGCTCACAACCATCTATAATGAGATTTGGTGCCCTCTGGCATGCAGGTGTACATGCAGGTAGAACACTGTATACATAATAAATAAATAACAAACAAATAAAAAAAGGAAAGAAAGAAATGGAATGAATTCATACGCATTTCTTTTTTAACTGGTATTTTAAATTTTGAGGGCTAGGAGGTATCAGAGGGAGTCACAGCCCTTGTCCCACATGTACCTGCTGCCTCCTTTTCCTGCTTTCCTCCTTCTTTGTGAAATAGTCTTATAGACCCACTGTGCACCACGTTTGTTAGCTACCACACTGATGTTTGTGTGTACTGATACCCTGAAACTCCCAAGTCTGCTTGGAACACCTCCAGCATTTTAGGATTCCTGATACATAAAACTGAAGTTTCTTTGGAATCTAGCTCTGTAGTGCTGTATATAAAACCTTTGGATGTATCATGGTGGGTTGGTATCTGTAACGAAGACTTTTTTTCTCAATAGGTGATGCTGCCTAACTTGTTAAGGGGCTCACTCTGCTAAAGCCAATTTGCTGCTGTCACAAACATCCTGACTGTGCCTGTACACCTCCTGATCTGTGGGTTTTCAGCCCTTTTGGTTACCCACCATGCCTAGAACTGACTCCTTAAGTTATGAGTGTTTCCACAATTCAAAGGACCATAATTAACAGAAGTCTATATCTATAACTGTTACCTTATAACTGAAGCCATTGGTGTTCTTTTTTTTTTTTTTTTTTTTTTTTTTTCGAGACAAGGTTTCTCTGTGTAGCTTTGGCACCTTTCCTGGAACTCTCTCTGTAATATGAACTGGGATTAAAGGCGTGCGCCGTTGCCACCGCCGCCACCACCACCACCACCACCGGGCTTGGTGTTCTTTTTTAAAATTTTTTATTTTTAATTATCTATATATGACTGTGTCTGTGTGGGTATGTAAATGGGAGTGCAGTGCCCGCAGAGTCCACAAGAGGGTGTCAGATATCCTGGAGCTGTTGTGAGCTGGGCAGATGCTTGGATGCACACTTGGGTCCCCTGCAAAGGCAGGATGCACTCTTACCGCCCCGGGTCTCTGAGACCTAACAATCATCATTATTATCTCCTCCTCCCCCGAATTCCTCAGGTAGCTGCTCTAATGTGCACACATATATGTATAATTTAGGGCTAATAAATAAAACTTCTATATAAAACCACTTTTATGTATATAAAAGATTCATGTTAGAATGAAAGTTTTGACATGTTTGAAATAATGTTAAAAATATATAAATTTATAGAATTTGTGTGTGAACTGGGGACTGAACCCAGGGCCCTATGCATGCTAAATATGTGCTCCACCACTGGGTGTGTGTGTGTGTGTCTGTCTATGTGTTGGTGGTGTGTGTGTGTGTGTGTGTGTGTGTGTGTGTGTCTGTCTGTCTGTCTGTCTGTCTGTCTATGTGTTGGTGTGTGTGTATGTGTATGTGTTGATAGGCAGGCTCTCATCATCCTGGAACTCAACAAGTAGACCAGGCTGGCTGGCCAGCAAGCCCTAGGGACCCTTCTGTCCCTTGCCTCTGCCTCGCTGGCACCGAGTCTGCAAGTGTGTGCCGCCATGCCTGGCTTTTCATGTGGTTGCTAGGGATCAAACTTAGGTCCTCATGCTTGGCACGGTACTCAGTGACCCACGTCCCAAGCTGCTCCCCTTCCCCTTTTTTTGAAAGGCAGTAGAACTTAGGCTGCTAAATCTAGAGTGGTGGTTCCCAAAGTGGATGGTCTAAATTGTAATAAACGCCAAAGTGATTTTGATGCACACGTAAGTTTCAGAGCTACCTGGGTGGCATTTTAAAATTCTAATAATCTTCTGCCGTATACTGTATACTGCCATATACTAAGAATATCCGTGAAAATTGGGTACTTTTTTTTTTTTTTGGTTTTATTTTTGTTTTTCGAGACAAGGTTTCTCTGTGTAGCAGCCCTGGCTATCCTGGAACTCGCTCTTATAGACCAAGCTAGCCTCCAACGCAGATATCTGCCTGCTCTGCCTCCCTTGTACCTGGAATTAAAAGTGTGTGCCACCACTGCCTGGCTTAGAAAAAGTGGGTACTCATGTCTCTGATTCAGTATTAGGATTGATCACATGATTCATGACCATCATGATTGGAGCAGCGTGGCAGTTCTAACATTTGAAGGTGTGCTCAACAGAAAGGCTGCATATGTGTAGCTTTGGGTGCTTTAGATGAGGTACTCTTCCCAGCCGTAGTTGCTTTGAGGAATTGCCCTGCTGTTAGGGTGTTTGCGAAGGACTTAAAAGTCCAGGCCTGGGGTGCATGGTTCAGTCGTCCAGAGTGCAGTCCCCGGCTCTGAAACTCTGGGTGCTGGCTCCAGCACAACATGCACGCATGCTCTGTCTGTCTGTCTCATTCCGGTAAAGTGATACGAACATGTATTTGACGGTTAGTGTTCACGTGCTGTTGCTTATACTCCATTTAGATTTACTTCTTGGGTTGAAGATATAGCTCACTTGTTAGAATGCTTGCCTCCAGTATGCTTGAAGCCCTGGGTTTGGTCTCCAGCACCACATGAACGAGGCATGGAACTAAGAATCCATTACCAATAATCCCATTACCAAATTTGTAATCCCAATACTTAGGAGGTAGAGGCAGGAAGATCATAAGTTCAAGGTTGGGCCAGGGAGGTGGCCACACAAGCCCGATGTCCTGAGTTCAGACCATAGAATCAGTGTGGAAGCTGGATTTGGTCAGTCAGGTCCCAGAGATCTCAGCACTTCTACAGCACGGCAGGAGCTGGAGAGGGGTCCTGGGAAGTTTGCAGTCCAGCTCTGCTGGAGGACGCAGCACAACACGACAGAAAAGAACGTAAGCAAGCTGAAAGGTAAAGACCCGCACCTGAGATCATCTCCCAACCTCCACACAGATGCTGTGGCACGTGCAGCCTCACGCACACACCACAAAACACAAGAGTTCAGTCCCTGGGACCCACGTGACGGAAGGAAAGAGCTGACTGCAGTTGTCCCCTGACCTCCACACACATGCTGTCACTCACTTATGTGTGTGTGTGTGTCTCTCTCTCACACACCATACACAAAGTAAGTGTAATTAAAAACAACTAAAAATTAACTGGGCAGTGATGGCGCACGCCTTTAATCCCAGCACTTGGGAGGCAAAGGCAGGCGGATCTCTGTGAGTTCGAGGCCAGCCTGGTCTACAGAATGAGTTCCAGGACAGTCAGGGCTACACAAGGAAACCCTGTCTTGAAAAAAACAAAAACAAAACCCACAACTAAAACTTAATGCAGAAGTCTGTGACGAGGGATAGGAGAGAAGCTCGGCAGACCCAGCCTTTCCTTCTTTTAGCTCTTTCTTGTTGTGTGTTTGTTTTGGAGTTGGAGTCTCATGTGTCCCAGCCAGGCCTCGAATTCCCTATGTGGTGAGAATAACTTTGAGCTTCTGATTTTCTTGTCTGCTGCCTAAATGTTGGGGTCCAGGCTTCAGCCACCACCTCTGCTTTCTTACCTCACTGAAGCGGGTCCTTTGGCGGGCTGTGTGAGGAAAGGAGCGTGCTGAGCCAGGTGTCTGGGTTTGACCTGTTCGGGCCTTGTGTCTTCCAGGTAACCTCCCAGTTGCGGAGAGCTTTAGCTTCTGTCTGGTCACCTTGCTGTCTGATGTGGCTTACAGGGACCCCTCCCTGAGGGATGAGGTAAGTGTCTGATGACTGTGGTGCCCGGATGCTAATTGACAAGGACCCCAGAGCCGGGTGGTGGTGCACGCCTTTAATCCCAGCACTTGGGAGGCAGAGGCAGGCGGATCTCTGTGAGTTCGAGGCCAGCCTGGGCTACAGAGTGAGATCCAGTACAGGCACCAAAGAAACATAGAGAAACCCTGTCTCAAACCCCCCCCCCAAAAAAAGAGAGAGAGAGAGAGAGAGAGAGAGAGAGAGAGAGAGAAGAAGAAAAAAAGAAAGAAAGAAAAGAACCCCAGAATGATAGAAAGAGGGTGTGAAGCATGATTGGGTTGTGTTGATTTTATTTGGTACTATTTGTGTGTGCATGTATATGTATTGTTACACATGTGTATATACATGCAGAGGCCAGAGGAGGACTTCAGGTGTCCCTCTTGAGCTCTTCAACCATGTGTGTAAAATTCCTTATCTATCTACCTACCTGTCTGTCTTTCTGTCTATTCTGATGCTGCGGACTTAACCCAAGGCCTTGTACTTCCCAGTCACTTTACCACTGAGCTGAATCTCCAGCCCCTTTCCACCTTTTTGAAACAGGGTCTTGTTGGTTGTTTTATTACTCTTTACTCTTTGGGGGTCTGCCATACAGCTCCCAAATAAATACACACAGAGTCTTAGTCTTTCTTATGGAAGCCCGGCCTTAGCTTGGCTTATTTTTAGCCAACTTTCCTTAACTTAAATTTTCCTGTCTACCTTTTGCCTCTGGGCTTTTACCTTTCTCTTACCTGCTATGGGATGTCTTTCTGTACACTGTGAGTATGTGTTGCTCTGATTGGTTGATAGATAAAGCTGCACTGGCCTATGGCAGCGCAGGATAAGGTTAGGTAGTACATTCAAACTAAAGACGAGGAAGGGTAGAGTTGGAGAGATGAGAGCCTACCGCCAAAGGAGCAACAAGCCGTCAGCAGACCAGTGACACCACAGCCACGTGGCAACATATGGATTTACAGAAATAGGTTAATTCACGATGAAAGAGCTAGCTAATATAACCTGACCCATAGGCCATACAGTTTGTATGAGCCTCTGTGTTTACTTGGGACCAAGTGGCTGTGGGACAGGGGTGGCAGAGATTCTTTCCAACTGCGGGCCCTGCAGGATGGGAGAAACTTCCGGCTACACTTAGTTCTGTAAGTCTTCCTTTCACTCTTATTTCATGGCTGGCTGGGTGGCTGGGTGGCTGGGTGGCTGGGTGGCTGGGTGGTTGGGTGGCTGGGTGGCTGGGTGGCTGGGTGGCTGGGTGGCTGGGTGGCTGGGTGGCTGGGTGGCTGGGTGGCTGGGTGGCTGTGTGGCTGGCTGGCTGGGTGGCTGGCTGGCTGGGTGGCTGGCTGGCTGGGTGGCTGGGTGGCTGGGTGGCTGGGTGGCTGGGTGGCTGGGTGGCTGGGTGGCTGGGTGGCTGGGTGGCTGGGTGGCTGGCTGGCTGGGTGGCTGGCTGGCTGGGTGGCTGGGTGGCTGGGTGGCTGGGTGGCTGGGTGGCTGGGTGGCTGGGTGGCTGGGTGGTTGGGTGGCTGGGTGGCTGGGTGGCTGGGTGGCTGGGTGGCTGGGTGGTTGGGTGGCTGGGTGGCTGGGTGGCTGGGTGGCTGGGTGGCTGGCTGGCTGTCCCCTAGCGTCCTCCTCTCCTTGTTCTTGCTCCTCCTCTCTCCTCCCAGATTTCTCCTTCTATTTATTCTCTCTGTTGCCAGCCCCACTATCCTTTCTCCTGCTTTGCTATTGGCCGTTTAGCTCTTCATTAGACCATCAGGTGTTTTAGACAGGCAAAGTTACACAGCTTTACAGAGTTAAACAAACGCAACATAAAAGACTGCAACACATCTTTGCATCATTAAACAAGTGTTCCACAGCATGAACAGATGTAGCGCCTCTTAAACTAACATTCCACAACAGGGTCTCTCACTGAGCCTGAAGCTCACTGTTTGAGCTAGACTGGCCAGTGAAGTGCCAGTGAGTCACCCGTTTGCACACCCCAAAGCTGGGGTTGCAGGCAGTACACAGTACTCCCTGGCTTTTCTATGGGTGCTGGCAATTTCAACTCCTATCTTACTGCTTTCACAACATACACTTTTACCCACTCGACCATCTCCCTGGCCCCTTTATTTGATGCAACCAATAGCAGTACTTTTCAACTGTGAGGTCTTGGGTGTATTTTAGGATCTCACGAGCATTGCCTCATCCAGTGTATCACGTGTGAAGTGGGCAGAAAACGGCAGAGGTGGCCACTTTCCTCCTCGAGGAAACTTCTTGATTGAAGTTGCTTGTAGAAGAGAACTTTCCCTTTTTATTTTTCTGCTCGTGTATGTGTGGATGTGATGTAGGTGCACGTGTGCTCTCCTGTGTGCACTTGCACGTGGAGGCCTGAGGTTGGTGTGAAGATCATCCTCCATTGCTCCCCAGCACTTTTTTTTTTGGGGGGGGTGTTTTTTGGCTTTTCGAGATGGGGTTTCTCTGGAGCTCTGGTTGTCCTAGAACTCACTTTGTAGACCAAGCTGGCCTCGAACTCACAGAGATCCGCTTGCCTCTGGGATTAAAGGTGGGAGCCGGCTTGCTCTTCCACCTTATCCATTCTCAGTCAGATTTAGAGCCCACAGGTATGGCTAGTTTTGCTAGCTATCTTGTTCTGGTGATTCAGTCCCTTGTTAACTTCCAAAGCTGAAGTTACAGATGGGCAGCCATACCCACCAGGCATTTAGATGGGTTTCTGGGAACTAAAACTTCAGTCCTCACACTGGAATTGTACTCAGCTAACCACTGGGCAATCTCCCCAGCCTTCATAGAAGAAAAGTTTTTTTTCATTTGAACCTTTTTTCTTTGAGGCTTTTCTGGTTTCAGTTGCCAACATATATAATCATATTTCCTTCCGTAGCATATGTGTGTGCATGTGTAGGTCAGAGGTCAACCTCCGGTACCCACTCTTGCTCTGCAACTTCCCTGAGCCTTCAGATCCCTTTGCCAACAGTAAGCCAAGAGATACCAGGCATCTCCACTCATTTTCAGGAGGCCGTCTTCTGACAAATGCTTCAGCCAACCATTCAAACAAACTTTTGATTCCTTTTTTAGCTGTGTGAGCTTCCACGTTAAACCTAGAATCTCCCTCAGTGGGTCCATATCAATAAACTCGTTCTGGTCCAGTTTTACGTTCCTTCCATCATTATCCCTCACCCCTAAGATCCATTCTCACGCTCTTGCGCTTGCTCTGCTCTCGCCCTGTCCCTCTCTCCTCTCCTCTCCTCTCCCTCCCTCCTCTCCCACCTCAATTCTTCTCCCTCCCCCTCTCATCTCTCCTCTCCCCTCTCCTGTCCTTTCTCCTCCCCTCTCCCCTCTTCCTTCTCCTAAAGAAAAAAAAAAAAAAAGATCCATTCTCACACATGTCCCCTGTTAGAGAAGGGGAGAGAGAGAGAACAGGAGAGAGCAGGCGTATTCATCCAGGACTCTGAGAAAGTGGAGAGTAACAGGGAATGGAGAACACATGTGAGAATTGCAGGGTTATAGGAAGGATGAGTAGCTATGGGGTGAGAAGCCCTTGAGCTGCAGGGAATTGGGGTAGAAGAGGAGGTGAGAGGGATGCTGGCATGGACGTTGACGTGTATAACAGGCACTCTTGGTACTGAGGAAGCCTGGAGCAAGAATGGACTTGGATATGCTAATAGGCACCACAGGTAGCCATATGTAAAGGAAATGACTCCTTTTGGGAAATGGGAACCAATTTCACCAGTTCTTGGGAAATGCTAGCTTTTATCTAACCTCAAGAAATCCTCCTATAGTCCAATTTATGCTCATTTCTGGATATTTGGACTGGCTGTTGGACTACCTGAGACCTAACATTACCCAGACTTCTGCTTGAATGAATTAGCAAACTCATTAAGCTCTTTAATAGTAGTAGTATAGCTCACTTCTTTGTGGACTACATTTTATCTCCCCTCAAGGAGCCCCTTAGCCTTTACTCTGGTTATAGATCTAGAGGCAACTGTAGGTGGGCCCTGAGGGACATCAGTGTTGCCTTGCCTGGCATTTCCTTCAGAGAAAGTCACTGCTGGTTTAGCAGACATTGAAGGATTAATTTCCTCAGTCAAAGGTGGAAAAGGCAATATTTCAAGGGTTGGGGTGGGAGTACATCTGCTGAGGGTGGAGAGACTTCTTCCTCGGGTGAGATAAACGCTTGAGAGTCCGAGGGTTCAAGTTCTCAGTTTCAATAGGGTTCTCCTATACATCTCCATTCCAAATTACAGGGTCCCATTCTTTTCTAATTAGTGCCCTTACTTTAACTGCCAGCACCTTCTGAGGCTGGGACTTTAATGTAGCTAGAGTTTTCCTGCCTGGCCCACAGTCAGGACAAATCTCTGTCACCCACCAGTCCCACAGCTGCTCAGACCCGACCAAGTAAACACAGAGACTTATATTGCATACAAACTGTATGGCCGTACCAGACTTCTTGCTAACTGTTCTTTTATCTTAAATTAATCCTTTTCTATAAATCTATACCTTGCCATGTGGCTCGTGGCTTACCGGCATCTTCACATGCTGCTAGTCATGGCGGCGTCTGGCAGTGTCTCCCTCAGCCTTCTGCTTCCCAGAATTCTCCTCTCTCCTTGTCCCGCCTATACTTCCTGCCTGGCCACTGGCCAATCAGTGTTTTATTTATACAGAACGATATCCACAGCACTTTAATTTGGTTGTAATTATGCCAACCTTATCATGAGGGCTTCAGTTTGATTTTCCACAGAGCAACTTGAGCTCTGTGGCTGCTGGAGAGAAGATTCTCTTCCAGGGCACACTAAGAAACCTTTAGATCAATTCTCAACATTCCCAGTGCTATGACCCTTTAATACAGTTCCTCGTGTTGTGGTGACCTCCAACCATAAAATTATTTTCATTGTTACTTCATAACTATAATTTTGCTACTGTTATGAATTGTAAATGTAAATATCTGATATGCAGGATATCCAATTGCAACTCCTGTGCAGAAGGGTCATTTCATACCAGAAGTCATGACTCACAGGTTGAGAACCACTGCTTTGGACTGTTAAATGCACATCTGGAGCTGGTCAATTTTATCACTGCATTCATTGTTGTCCTTCACTATTCTGAGATGTTAGAAGTTGGTTAATTTTACCTCAAAGCTTCTTTTCCTTTGCCAATTTATCCAGAGATGCTAGAAGCAACCAGTCGGTTTCAGTTTTCTTATTTTCCTACAAACTGTCCAAAGTTTTATATACAGAGTCACCATTACCTCTCACAGTTGGTGAATCAGGATAATCAGATGCGTTTGTCTCCTGTAATATAATTCACATTATAGGCTTTCAATACTCCAAGCTTCTAGGAAAGACTTCAGTAACTATAGGTGGCAGCAAATTGGAATGCCTATTCCAGATACTTAAGAAATCCACCCTTATACTTCTGTTGTTCTAGAACCACTCCTGGTACCAAAGTCTGTATTAGGGTTCTCTAAAGCGGTGGTTCTGGACCTGTGGGTTATGACCGCCTTGGGAGTAGAATGACCTTTCATAGGGGTCACCTAAGACCATGAGAAAACAGATATTTATATTACAATTCATAACAGTAGTAAGATTATAGTTAAGAAGTAGCAATAAAGATAATTTTATGATCGGTCACTGCAACATGAGGAACTTATTAAAGGGTCGCGCATTAGGAAGGTTGAGAACTGTTGGGAAATATTATTTTAAAGTGTGTTACTTTTGTTTATGTTGTGCTTATTTAACTCTGTGAAGCTGTGATACTTTGCCTGTCTAAAACACCTGATGGTCTAATAAAGAGCTAAATGGCCAATAATGAGGCAGGCAAGAGAAATAGGCGGGGCTGGCAGGCAGAGAGGATAAATAGAAGGAGAAATCTGGGAGGAGGAAGAAGGAAGCGAGAGAAGGAGGAGGATGCAAGAAGTCAGCCACCCAGCTACACAACCAGCAACAGAGTAAGAAATAATGAAAACTATATAAAAATAGTGAAAGGTAAAAGCCCAAAGGCAAAAGCTAGATGGGATATTAAGTTAGGTAAAGCTAGCAAGAAACAAGCCAAGCTAAGGCATTTGTAATAAAGAATAAGCCTTCATATACATGATTTATTTGGGAGCTGAGTGGTGGACCCCCCCCCCCCAAGAGCATAAACAACAGAGACCCACTGGTCTAAAGGAACAGAGCTGATAGAATGAATAGATATATAATGGGCATCTATTAGAGTGGCCTTCAGGCTGTGGTCCAGCTAGTCCAACAGTGGCTGTTTTCCAACAGAAGGTCCACGAATCTCAAAGAAGTAGGTTCTAATGCCATGAAGGAATGGACTTGCCAGAGAGGGAGGGAGGGCAGCGGGCAAAGAGCAAGAGCTTCCTTTTTCCTTGTCCTTTATATAGGCTGCCGGCAGAAGGTGTGGCCCAGATCCAAGGTGGATCTTACTATTTCAAATGATTTATGAATAATCCCTCACAGGTGTATCCAGCTGCTTGGATTTTAGTTAATTCTAAGTGTAGTCAAGTTGACAACCAAGAATAGCCATCCCCATGGTGGTTTGTTGGTTTGTTTGTTTGGTTTTGTTGTTATTGTTGTTTTTGTTTTGTTTTGTTTTAAGCAGGGTCTATCTAGGTAGCTCTGGCTGGTCTGGGTCTCACTATGTAGACTGGACTGGCTTGGAATTCACAGGTAACTGCCAGCCTCTTTCCTGGTTGCTGGGATTAAAGGTATTAAACAATAAGGCCTTATCTATGAATAATGTTTGCCAAAATAATGTGATCAACAATGAAATTAGAAAAAGTACAGATTGAGTGTCTCTAGTAAAGAATCCAAAATCTAGCCAGGCGGTGGTGGCGCATGCCTTTAATCCCAGCTCTCAGGAGGCAGAGGCAGGCGGTTCTCTGTGAGTTCGAGGCCGGCCTGGTCTACAGAGCGAGATCCAGGACAGGCGCAAAGCTACACAGAGAAACCCTGTCTCGAAAAACAGGAGGGGAAAAATAAATAAATAAATAAAGACAAAATCTAAAGCCGCATGGTAGTGGTGCACACCTTTAATCCCAGCACTCAGGAGACAGAGGCAGGTGATCTATACAGATTAAGTTCCAGGACAGCCAGGGATACACAGAGAAACCCTGTCCCAAAACAAACAAACAAATAATAAGTAAACAACACAAAACAAAGAATCCATAATCTGAAATTTTGATCACTAATGTCATTCTACAAGTAGAAAATTCTATGTCTCACTGCATGTAATGGATTGCATTCAAAATGCAGACTCGTTTAAAACATTGAATAAAACTATGCTAGGCTATGAGTATAAAGTGTATAAAGCACAAATGAATTAAACTGTGTCAGGCAATGTCTATAAAGTGTATAAAACATAGATGACTTTCATGCCCACTGGATTCGTTTATTTTTATCTTATGTGTATTAGTGCTTTACCTGGATCTGTGTATGTTTACCACATGCCTCTACCTGGTGCCGTTGGAGGCCAAAAGAGGATCTTGGATCCCCTAGAACTGGAGTTACATACAGTTGTGAACTGCCATGTGGATGCTGGGAGCCAAACCAAACTCCTCTGCAAGAACAGAAAATGCTCTTAATTGCTGAGCTATTTCTTACCCCACCACTTTTAGTAGTATTATTAATATTAGGGAAATATAGGAATGTTGACTACTTATGAACAAATCTTGTCACATCTGTTTCTTTTTTTGTTTGTCTGGGCTTTGCATCCCAGTCCAGTGAACTACAAACAAAAAGTTAAAATACCAACTGCATAAGTATAAGTTTCATAGCTTAAGGACAACATGTAGAAAGAAAGAAAAAAGCACCAACATGTGTGAAGAGAATTTAAATGTCTTACATAGCCAACTATGTGACATGTTCACAAAAGACAGACAAACTGAAAACTAATGGCTCAGCCAGATGGTGGCAGCGACACACACCTTTAACCCCAGCACTAGGGAGGCAGAGCCAGGCAGATCTCTGTGAGTCTACAGAAAGAGATCCAGGACAGGCACCAAAACTACATGGAGAATCCTGGTCGGGAAAAACTGAAAAAAAAAAAAAAAAAAGAAAGAAAAAAGAAAAAAGAAAACCTAATGGCTCACACAATAAAGTCTAGACTCCCATGAATGTGAGTTCCTGCATCCCCCAAAATATTCATGTGTGCATTCTGAATCCCACACTTCATGTAAAGTGTAGAAAAATTAGGCTGTTGTACAGTGGTAAGCAGATAACATAGTATCACGAAATTATGGTCATACAGTAAAACTGAAAAGAACTAAGCCCTTTTAGCCAGGAAAAGAGATAATCTGAAGACCTCTTTAGAGAAAATGAAAGAAAAATGGTCCAGAGCAGTGGGTACAAGCCCCAGGAAGACATCACTGGTCCAGGGTTAGGGGAAGGTTGACTGTGATGTTAGCAGCTAGCTCCTGGCACAGCTATTGTGGGGGAATGGATAGGGTTGGTCAAGATATTGTCTAGAGCTCCTTCGAAGTTTGAGTGAGTTTTGTAATACTCACCTAGTTTTGTTAACTGTTTGTGCCCATGACTGTCACAGATTTTAGAGGCACTCCTGCAGGTTATGCATGTCCTTCTGGGAATGTGCCAGGCCTTGGAGATTCAAGAAAAAGGTATGATTCTAAATCTTCCAGACTATTTTATCTACAGTTTTTCAAATTTTTATTTGTTATTTGTGTCTGTGTATAATGTGGGGTGTGTGTGGGGGGGTGTGTACTCAAGCTCAAAGATGTACATATATGTGGTCAAAAGAAAACTAACTTGTGGGAGTCAGTTCTCCCCTCCGCCGTGGGATGGATCCAGGAGTCAAACTCGGCCCCTGGGGTTGCAAGGGTAGGGCTTTTACCCACTGAGTCATCTCGTTGGCCCCTCAAAGCTGTTTTCTGTTTCTCCTTTCCCTTCCCTTTATCCTTTGTTTTCTGTTTCTTTGTTTTGTTTGTTCGTACTTTGTATATACCAGATGAGTAGAAACTTTTCTATTAGGTTACATTTGTGTGCTTGTATACTGAGAGGCCACATGAGCATAGCTGTGTATACAAATGCCAGATGTCTTTGACAAGTAACTTTACTCTTCTGAGTCTCTGTTTTGCCCAGTAAAGTATGGGGGTAGTTTAGCTGACTACTTTCTAGACTAGGTCACTTTTCCCATAGTGTAAACAGGGCCATCAGTGTGATCTGAGGTGGTCATAGTACATAAGCATGACTCAACTATATTACTGATTGGGATGTGCCATGAATAGATCAAGACCTCCCAAGGAAAGCAAATGTGACAGAGACACAGTCTGACATAACTGGTAATGAGACTGAAAATGTCACCAGTTGACCCTGTAACTGTGGCTTGTTCTCGGCCTTCATTCACAGTTATCAGGAGTGGGTTGTAAAATGTTAGCCAGTGGTACAAGTTGTTATAGTGTGGCTGTCTTAAGTAACTCTCATGTTATAACTCCCGCTTGCTCCTCTAGAATACCTTTGCAAGTATGCAATCCCATGCCTGATCGGAATCTCCAGATCGTTCGGACGTTACAGCACTTCTGAAGAGTCTCTCCTCTCAAAGCTCTTTCCCAAAGCCCCTCCTCATTCCCTGAGAATCCCGGAGGAGCTAGAAGGTGTCCGAAGGCGTTCCTTTAATGACTTCCGCTCCATCCTACCCAGCAATCTGCTGACTGTGTGTCAGGAGGGCACACTGAAGAGGAAAACCAGCAGTGTGTCCAGCATCTCCCAGGTCAGGCTGGGTTCCCCGGGGGGTGGGGGTGGGGTGGGGGGGTACTCAGGGAGGAGAACTTCAGTAAGTGTCCATGCAAAGAAACACTTGTGTGTAGTTTGAGGTTCTCATTAGAATTCTCTTGTTATAATAAGAAAAACTTGTCCCTTTTTTTTTCTGTATTTGAGATGGTCTTGCCAGAACTCACTATGTGACCCAGATGGACTAGAACACGTGGCCCTCCTTACCCTCTTGGTGCTAAAATTATAGATGTGGGCCACTATACTTGTTTAAGACTGATCCCTTTTAAGAGGTGGTTTTGTTTGTTTGTTTGTTTCTTGTTTTGTTTGTTTGGTTTTTGGTTTTTTGTTTTTGTTTTTGTTGTTGTTGTTGTTGTTGTTGTTTTTGGTTTTTCAAGACAGGGTTTCTCTGTGTAGCCCTGGCTGTCCTGGAACTAGCCCTGTAGACTAGGCTCTGAACTCACAGAGATCCTCCTGCCTCTACCCCTCCTCCCCACCAAGTGCTGGGATTAAAGATGTGCACCACCACTGCCCAGCCTCCAATTTAAGATTTGTATGGGAACTCACTCTGCAGACTAGAATGGCCTCAAACTTGCACTGATCCTCCTGCCTCAGCCTCCTCTGTGCTGGGATTCCAAGGATGTACCAGCACACCTAGGGTTTTACGCATGCAGACAAATTGTTTTTAAGAGGATCTTGCACATACATGCTGGCCTCAAACTCCCATTTCTGCCTCCCAAGTGCTGAGAACATAGGAGAATGCCACCAAGCCAGGCTTCTTTTTACCATTGTCAGTGATTTCATAGTTGTGGGATGGTGGGGTTTTTGTTTGTTTTGTTTTATTTTTGAGACATGTAGCCCAGGCTGGCCTCAAAGTTGCTCTTGAGCTGAGAATGATCTTGAACTTGATCCACTTGTTTTTATCACCCTAGTGCTAGGATTACGTATGTGCTGTCATATGCAGTACTAGGGATTTGTATTAGGGTTCTCTGAAGGAACAGAACTGATAGGATGATTCTGTGTTTATATATAGGAAGGGGATTTATTAGAATAGTTTTCAGGCTGTGGTCCAGCTAGTCCAGCAGTGGCTGCTTACCAACAGAAGGTCCAAGAATCCGGTAGTTTTTCAGTCTATGAGGCTGAGTGTCTCAGCTGGGCTTCAGGATACACCAGAACCCTGAAGAAGTCGGCTGTAATGCCAGAGAAGGAATGGCCTTGCCCACAAGAGTGAGAGCAAGCAGGCAAAGAGAACAAGCTTCCTTCTTCCACGTCCTTCATATAGGCTGCCACCAGAAGCTGTGACCCAGATTAAAAGTGGATTTTCCCACCTAAAAAGATCTGGATTAAAAGCGGGTCTTCCCATTTCAAATGGTTTAATTAGGAAAAAAAAACCCCATGGACGGTGGTGGTGCACGCCTTTAATCCCAGCACTTGGGAGGCAGAAGCAGGCAGATCTCTGAGTTTGAGGCCAGCCTGGGCTACAGAGTGAGTTCTAGGACAGGCAGGGCTACACAGAGAAACCCTGTCTCGAGGAAAAATAATCTAGAAGATAACCCAGCCTCTTGGGTTGTAGTTAGTTCCAGGTGTCATCAAGTTGACAACTAAGAATAGCCACCAGAGACTCAAACTCGGGGCTTCCTACATGGTAGGCCAGTACTTTATCAACTGAGCTACGTCACCATCCCCCAGACTTTACTCTGAGATAGTTGGTGCCTGTAAGAAGTATGTAATTGAGGGGCTCCCAGCACCCACATTGTAGCTCACAACCATCTTTAACTCCAGTTCCTGGGGATTTTACATCCTCTTCCAGCCTCTGAGGACACTAGGCACTTACGTGGTACAGACAGACATACATGCAGACAAAATACCTACATACATAAAAAATGGAATAAAAATTTAAATTAAAAGAATAGTATGTAAAAAACAAACAAACAAACAAAAAGAATAGTATGTAACTGAGGGCTGGGATGATGGCTGGTTTGTAAAGTGCTTGCTTTGCAAGTATTAGAACCTGAGTTCAGTCCCCAGAACTCAAAAAAAAAAATGCTGAGTGTTTGTGGAGTATGCTTGTAATCCTAGCATGGGGATCGGGATCCCTGAGCTGGCTGGCTAGCTTTAGGCCAATGAAAGGCCTTGTCTCAAAGAAAATGGATGTCTTTCCAGCAGATAACCCCCCAAAGTTGTCCTCCAACCTCCACATACACACAAGTGCACTTGTATGAAACATGCACACACACCAGCAAAAAATGTGTATTGGGGCTCAGCAGTTAAGAGTGCTCACTGTTCTTCCCTAAGACCTGGATTCAGTCTCTAGCACTGTGTCAGGCAGCTCACAACCCCTGTAACTCCCAATTCCTGGGATCTGATCTCTTTGGATTCCAGGAGCTCCTCTGCACATACAGTGCAGCTAAAGTCAGATGGGACACTCAGCCACACATGGAAATAATGAATAAACATGTTAAAAATTGTTATCTTTTGAAAATAAAGAAGTGTGTAATTGTACTAGGCTTGGTAGCACATACCTGCAGTCCCAATACTCATCAAGCTGAAGCAGAGAATCATGAGTTTGAGGCTAGATTGGGCTACATAGCAAGATGCTTTTTTGTTTGTTTGTTTTGTTTTTTGTTTTTGTTTTTGTTTTTCAAGACAGGGTTTCTGTGTAGTCCTGGCTGTCCTGGAACTCATTCTATAGACCAGGCTGGCCTCAAACTCACAGAGATCTGCCTGGCTCTGCCTCCCAAGTGCTGGGATTAAAGGCATGTGCCACCACCAGCCCACCTGGCTGCTGTTTCATTTTTTAAGAAAGTAGTATATCATTTTGAGGAGTGAGGTGTAACTTCATACACATAAGACCCTGCCATTCTGTAGCTAACACCATTCTCCTCAGAAACCTCCCATACATGGATGTGTGCATGTATGTAAGTGTGACTCGTGGAAAAAAGATAACACAAAATATTAAGAAAAATTCAGCTCATTCTGGGTGTAGAGCTGCACACCTGTTATCCCAGCACTCAGGAAGCAGAGGCCAACCTGGTCTGCATGGCAAGTTCCAGTCTGGCTATTGCTAAGTAGCAAAACTTTGTCCCCAAAAGAAAGTGGGAGGCAGATTCAGCTTAGTAAACAAATACAAAATACATAGTTACTGGTATTACAATATGCAGTAAAAAGTGCTGCTATAGCAGCAGACCTCAGTGAGGAGCTAAGGCTGGACTCAAGTGTGGACAGCAGGTTGGCAGAGACCCTCTGAGATGAGTAATTGGTTCTCTGGAGCCTTTTTTGATCTTACCTTATTGCTTTCAGGTTAGCCCAGAGCGTGGCATGCCCCCTCCCAGCTCCCCTGGAGGATCTGCCTTTCACTACTTTGAAGGTAGGTTTCCCCTCGGTACCATTAGTGTGAATCTAGTATCGGAACAGCGTCACAGTGACTTCTGTGACGCTGAGGACGCTGGACTGGCATTCAGAGTGGCGAGTTTTCATTTCTGGTTCTACTGTAATTTCTCCCCACCGACCCTACCCTGTGTGTGTGTGTGTGTTACTGTTCTGTTGGCTGTGAGACCAAGGTAACTTACAGAAAAAAGCATTTAATTGGGGCTTTCTTGTGGTTTCAGAGGGTTAGTCTATGATGATCATGACCGGAAGTGTGGTAGAAGGTGGGCAGGCATGGCACTGGAGCAGTAGTTAAGAGCTTACATCTTGATCCAAAGGCCAAGAAACAGTGGGGGGGGGGGAGAAGGAGAGGGAGAGAGGGAGTAAAATTGGGCCTGGCATGGCCTCCCCCCCCCCCCCCATTTTTTTTGAGACAGGGTTTCTCTGTGTAGCTTTGCTCCTTTCCTGGATCTCACTCTGTAGACCAGGCTAGCCTCAAACTCACAGAGATCCGCCTGGCTCTGTCTCCCGAGTGCTGGGATTAAAGGCGTGTGCCATCACAGCCCGACTTGGCTTGGACTTTTAAAACCCCAAATCCCATTCCCAGTAACACACCACCTTCAGCAAGGCTGCATATCCTAATCCTTTCTAAACAGTTCTGCCAACTGGGAGCCAAACATTCAAATATATGAATCTGTGGGGGCCCTACTCATTGAAAACACCACACTCTTCCCCCTAGTCCCCACACACTCCCACATACTACAAATGAAGCCCAGGACTTTGGTTTGTTGATTTTGTTTTTTTGTGTAGCCCTGGCTGTCCTGGAATTTGATTGTAGGCGAGGCTAGTCTGTGGGAGCCCACAGAGGTTTCCTAGTGAAATCTGAGCTTGCTTTACCCAGCAGGGCTGCATAAGGGGATAGATTGACCACGTGTGTGGTTACCAGGTGTTTGAAAGGGTCTGCACTTGGTTATGCTAGGGGCAGGTCTTTTGCTCCACCCCTTGGCATTCCTTTAAAAAGCCCTTTAGAAGAAACAGAAGGGTCCAGTGGATTAGGATCCAGGCCCTCCTGAGCTATCCTGTGTTTCTGTCTGTCTCTCTCTCATCTACATTTCTATCTAAATATCTTATCCCTCACTCCTCAAGAGTACCCTGGGGAAAAAAAGGTGGGGGCGGGTCCCCACGCTGGCCTTGAACTTACAGAGATCCACCTGCCCTCTGCCTCCCCAGTGCTGGGATTAAAGGCGTGCGCCACCACTGCCCAGATAAAACCCATGACTTTGTGCTAGCTAGGCAAGTGCTCTCATCTTGCTACATTCTCGGCCAGAGTTTTATTTATTTCTGTCATTTTAGTTATGTGTATGTATGTGTATCATGTTTGGGGATATGCACATGAGTGCAGATGCCTGTAAAGTCCAGAAGAGGGCATCAGATCCCCTGGAGCTGGAGTTACAGGCATTTATGAGCTGTGTGACCATACGTGCCTGGACTGAAATGCAGGTCCTCTGCAAGTGCACTCTTAACTGCTGAAACATCTCTGTAGCCCCCAGAAATTTGTTTGAGTTTAGTTTTAAAATATCTCTAGAGAAAAATACAAAAAATAAGTCACAGACTCCCAAATGCTACCCTGTGGATTTTAACTTGTTAAAGCATGGGTTTTCTAGTAGAAGGTCTATCTTTTTTAAAGGCCATTAAATATATAGATGTTTAAAAATGCAGTAGTTTGTTATGGTGGCAGGACCATGCCTGCAAATCCCAGAACTTCAGAGACTAAAGGAAGAAGATCATATGTGGGGCCAGCATGGACTACATAGCCAGCGTCTATCTCAAAAACACAGTAACAAACAAAATAAGAATGTAGTAATACTACTTTCTTTGAAGCTTTGCTACTTGCTAAATGCTTTCCCATAATTTACTGATTTTGATTCATGTGACTGTCCTGTATATTGGACACATTAAAACTACCTTTCCCTCAGCTGGAGAGATGACTCAGCAGGCTTGCCTGTGAGTGTGAGGACCAGAGTTGAGACCCCCAGAGCCCACATCAGTGCCGGGGGCATATGGTTGTCCCCTGCATTCCCAGTGGTACTGGAGGCAGAAACAAGCTGGCTAGCCAGACAGATGAAATGAACTCACACATATACACACAATCAAAAACGATTATCTCCGTCTGGCTCTTGAGAAAAATTAGATCAGATTAAATCAGGATAGGTCAGGAAACCAGGGGCTCCATTCTGCAGCCCCTCCATTTTTGAGTGATGTGAATTTCTTTCTTTCTTTCTTTGTGCGTGAGAGAGATGAGGAGAGACAGGCAGACAGAGTGTGTATGCTGGGAGTTGTGTTTTGTAGTAGGAATGCTGGGGTTACAGATGTGCGCCACTGCATCTGGCTCTGTTGTTTGTTTACATGGGATCTGGGGAATTGAACTGTTATCCCAGGGCTCAGGAATCAGAGGTAGAAGGACTCTGACTCAAGTCTAGCCTGGACTGCAAAGTGTGCCTTCTCTCAGAACAACAACAACAAATTTTACCAGCATGTATCACCACCCCCAGCTCTGTAAATAATGTGAATCCCAGTTTGGGGTCCTTGGTTCCCGCTGTTCTTGGCTTTTGCCTCCGTCTGACCATCGTACACCAGTTCATTCACAGAGCGAGCCCTTTTCTTTTCTCGTAGGGTGTCTGCCTCCAGGCCACAGCCTCGTTACCTTCCCTCTCTGCTCTTTAAACCACTGTTGTCTCCTCCTCCTTCCTCACTTGTCACCAGGCTCTTACGTTAGCTCTCTAGCTTCTCGGTTCAAGGTTCAAACTCCCCTTCTGTGGCTGGCTGGCGACCCTCCTCAGAGCTAGTAGTGTACCACCAGGGTTGGGGCACTAGATTTTATCTAACCCTCTCGTACTGGGGAACTCAGACAGGTTACCAGGTTCTTCATAGATTGACATTGTCTGCCATGACTTATTTTTGTGGTATTGGGGATTGAGCCTGCGTGCTCTACCACTGAGCTGCTTCTAAGGCCCTTTGTTTATTAAGAGGTGTGGTCTTATAGTACAGACCATGCTGGCCTGGAACTTGCAATTCTTCTGTCTCACCCTCCCAAATAGCTAGAGTGATAAACATAAGCCACCACTCTGGGCTGTCTGTCATTATTTAATATGACAATATTAGACTTACTTATTTTCTAATGATACTTTTCTGATAAAATGTTCTAATAATGATTTTCTTTTTTTTTAAGATTTATTTATTTATTATGTATACGGTGTTCTGTTTGCACATATCCCTGCAAGCCAGAAGAGGGCACCAGATCTCATTACAGATGGTTGTGAGCCACCATGTGGTTGCTGGGAATTGAACTCAGGACCTTTGGAAGAACAAGCAGTGCTCTTAACCTCTGAGCCATCTCTCCAGCCCATAATAATGATTTTCTAGGGGCTGGAGAAATGGCTCAGTGGTTGAAAGCACATACTGTTCTTCCCAAGGACCTGAGTTCAATTCCTAGCACTCACATTAGATTGCTCACAACTGCCTGTAACTCCAGCTCCAGGGGGATCTGACACCTGGGACCTCTGTGGGCATTTGCATTTATGTGCATATACCCCCCCCCACACACACACATACACATAGTTGAAATAATAAAAATAAAGAAAAACAATTACTTTTGATCCATCATTTGCTTTGGGGTCCATATTTATTCTTATGTGACTTTTTCAGAGAGGTGTAAAGTTAACATCTGTCATGGTCACTGTTCTATTGCTGTAAAGAGATACCATGACCAAGCAACTTACACAAGAAAGCATTTAGGGGCTGGAGAGGGGGCTCAGCTGGTAAGAGCACTTGTTGCTCTTGCAGAGAATCTGTGTTCACTTCCCAGCATCCACCTGGTAGCTCACCACCATTTGTAATCCCAGTTTCAGGGGATCCAGCAGACACATATGTGGTGCACATATGTGCATAATTGCAAAACAACCATACACATAAAATAAAACAAATCTTTAAAAAGTTTTAAAAAGAAAAAAAAGGAAAGCATTTGATTGAGGGCTTGCTTACAGTTTCAGAGAGTGAGTTCATGACCATATCATGTCAGGAAGATGGCAACGGGCAGGCAGGCATTACGCTGGAATAGTAGCTGAGAGCTCACATCCTGATCTGAAAAGGTAGAAAGAAAGAGAAACCTCAGTTAAGTTCTCGTCATCCTGATTGGTGGTTCACAACACCTATAACTCCAGCTCTAAGTGGGCAGATGCTCTCTTATGGCCTCCATGGGCTCCCGCGCGCGCGCGCATACACACACACACACACACACTCACAAATCTTTAAAAATAGAAGTACAAGGAGGGCTCTTGGCATCCTGATTCACCCAGATGTGATCAAGCAGCATCAAGCTTTCTGCCCCCATAACTTCCACTGCCACACTTTCCTCACTGCAATGTACCCTCAAAATATGAGCCAGAATAAGCCCTCCCTCCCTTTAAAAAAAAAAAAAAAAAAAGGAGAGCTGTGGGCACACTGCTGTCGTCTCAACACTTGGGCGGCTGAAGCAAGAGAATGTCTGACTCCGAGAAGGCCAGGGTAAAGATACTGTAATATCAGCAGAGACATGTGCAGCTGTGTTGGTTATGGGGATGATCTAGGTTGGTCATGCCTTCTTATTTGACTTTGTTCTCTCCTGGCAGCCTCTTGCCTGCCTGATGGAACTGCTCTGGAGCCCGAGTACTACTTCTCCACCATCAGTTCCAGCTTTTCTGTCTCCCCCCTCTTCAATGGCGTCACCTATAAGGAGTTCAGTATCCCACTGGAAATGCTTCGGGAACTCTTGAACTTGGTAAGCAAGCTCTGGTGGTAAGTAGACCTCGGGGAGAGCAGGCAGCAGAAAGCTGCTGTTGGTTTTTGAGAGCTGTGAGCTCTGGCTGGCTCCCAGTTCCTCTGCCTCTGCCTCCCGAGTGCTGAGTTGGCATGCATCACTGTGCCTGGCTAACACGGTACTGGGGTTGAATCTCAGGCCTCTCTGTCAGTGAGCTATATTCCTAGGCTTAAAACAAAAACAGAAAACACATACTTTTAATTTTGAAACAGGGTTTAGCCGTTTTACCCAGACAGGCCTTGAGCTTCATTAGTTCTTCCCGTTTCAGCCTCCCAAGTAGCTGGGGTTACAGATTTGTGCCACTAGGGCCCATTAGAAGCCTCTAATTTTTATTTGTTTATTTTGGTTTTTCAAGACAGGGTTTCTCTGTGTAGCCCTGGCTGTCTTGGAATTCCCTCTGTAGACCAGGCTGGCCTTGAACTCAGAGATCTGCCTGCCTCTGCCTCCCAAGTGCTGGGATTAAAGACGTGCTCCACCCACCACTGCCTGGCTGTTTGTTTTTAACAGGAAAGCTTAGGATATATGTTGACTATCTCTCATCCAGAATGATTGGTACCAGAAATAGTTAGGATTTGGGGTCATTTATAGATTTTTAATTTTTTCCTATGCATAATGAGATACCCTAGAATGAAACCCAAATCTAAACATGAAATTCATTTGTTCTTTTTTTAGATCTATTTTGTGCATGAGTGCTGTATCTGCATGTATGACTTTATGCCAGAAGAGGGCGCCAGATATCACTATAGATAGTTGTGAGCCACCACGTGGGTGCTGGGAAATGAACTCAGGTCCTCTGGAAGAGCATCCAGTGCTCTTAACCTCTGAGCCATCTCTCCAACCCTCATTTGTTCTTCCTATCTATGCACCTTACACATAGAGAAAGTTATTTTATAGCTTTATTTTATTTGAAACTGTGTTGCTCTGTTGCCCAGGCCAAACTCAAACTTCTGGGCTCAAGAGCTCCAACTATCCTGGCTTCTGAGTGTCTGGGACCACAGGCCTGCCTACTGTGCCTGGCTTATGCAGTGTCTTGAATAATTTTGTCAGATGTGGAATTTTCCACTTGGGGCAACGTTTGAGATTTCAGATTTTTGGCATAGGGTATTCAGCCTGTACCATTATTTCCAGCTACAATCGACATAATAAACTGACAATTACAGAGAGGAGAGTAAAATTCCTCCCCTAAGGGGATGTAAGCAGTGTCGACCCCTCCCCAGGACCCAAGGAGGAACTGAGGCAGAACTCCCCCAGTGAAATTATTGGGTCCCTATAGAGCCTAGGTAGGGGGTTAGGGGCTCCTTACAGTATGGGCACCCCTCCCCCAACTCGCCACACCTGGAAAGCCTTACCCAATGCCAGTGAGGGCTCCCTGCCCTTCTCCCCCTCCCCCGGTCTTTCCCAGTCTCTATGTGCCCTAGGAGAGAAGAGCGCCCTGCTCCAAGCCTGGGTGCCGGTTCACCGTGGACCTCAGCTGGACTCTGCGGGATGATGGTTGCTTTGGCTTTGAACATGTTCACTCAGGACACATTCTGTAGTGCCTGTGTATGTGGGAGAGGCATCCTACATGTCCATTCAGAAGAGATCATTGTCAAGTCTGCCAAGAATATGCAGATCGAGGGCAGGGGCAGGCTCAGTCCAAGCATTCAGACTCCACTAAAAACAGTGCTTTTCCTTTATATTTGATTTACTCAGAAGAGTTGTTGTGTTAATATAAAACCTGAGTTTCTAATTTGAGTTTCTTTGGGTAGCCTCTGAGGTGACGTCACAGAAGGCTTTGGTGCCGTTGTTTACATGCTGAAATAGGTGGATCTTTAGAAGAGTGCAGTGAGTTCAAGGCCAACTGGGGCCATAGAGTGAGAGACCCTGTCTCAAAAACAAAAATAAAGTGGGATGTGGTGCATACCTTTAATCTCAGCACTAGGGAGGTAGATGTAGGAGAATTTCTGTGAGTTTGAGGCCAGCCAGGGCTACATAGTAAAACCCTATCTCCAAGAGAAAACAAAAAATTCAACCCCCCAAAAAAGAGAGAGAGAGAAACTTGGTGATAGTACACAAATGTGGTCCCCAGCTAATGAAGAGGGCGTATGATGTGTGCTCAAGCTTAGCTACAGAGAAGAACCAGTGAGCTACTGTCCCAGGCCACTAGGAGCCATCAGTGTCTAAAGTTCCTGATGTCCAGGAGACGGTTTCATTGTAGGAATCTTCTCATAGCTGTGCTTGGTAACTGAGCAGTTTGAACACCCTGACATCTTGAAAACAAAAATCTAACATTGGCCGCTGGCTGGCGGTGGTGGTGCACATCTTTCGTCCCAGCACCCGGGAGGCAGAGGCAGTCTAATCTCTAAGTTTGAAGCCAGCCTGGTCTACAGAGTGAGATCCAGGACAGGCACCAAAACTACACAGAGAAACCTTGTCTCAAAAAACCACACACACACACACACACACACACACACACAAAGGAAATCTAACATTGGCAACTTTGAGGGAGTTGGTCAGTCACTGCCTTTACTTTTATCGTCATTCATATTCAGGATAAGAAAAGTCTCAAGGGATGCTAGAATAGTAAGGGCGTTTTCTGCATATGGCTTGATCATTGTTCAGTTGATATATTGTTGAGCTACTTTCCATTACATTTGTCACTACAAATTTATTGGGTTCTTTCCATTTTTCTTTTAAATGTTTAAAGTTACTTACTTTATTTTATGCATGTAAATGTTTTGCCTGCATATATATGTGCATCATGTGCATGTATAGTGCCCGTGGAAGTCAAAAGATGACATCAGATCCTCTCAAACTAGAGTTAGAGTTGTGAGTCCCCATGTGGCTTTGGGAACCAAACCTGGATCCTCTACAAGAACAACAAATGCTCTTAACCACTGAACCAACTCTCCGGTCCCTGGCTTTTTTTCTTTTTAAAAATTTTGAGGATTGACCTCAGCATCTTGGGTATGCTAAGCCTGTTCCTTACTATTGAGCTCCACCTCAGCCGCCTTATGGGTTTTGTCTATCAACGCATTTGTCCTTAGGCAGAAGAAGCTAGCACTCCTGTCTCTCTCTGTAAGCTGCCTCATGTGATTTTTGTCTCTCTAACAGGTGAAGAAGATTGTTGAGGAGCCTGTTCTCAAGTCCTTAGATGCAGTTGTAGCCAGCGTGATGGAAGTACGTACCTTCTGAGGACAGTACCATGAAGTTAGCCTAACGAAGCACAGCTGTTGGTAGGAGGGTTGGCGTGAAGGCTTGCTTGCAGTGAGTGCTCAGCTTATTTCAACCCCAGTCTCAGCACACCTCCCTGCTGCCTGCCTACCCTGGCTCCTCTCAGCACACCACCACATGGTGCCTCTGGCTGATGGTCAGTGTCTCCATTTCACACCTGGAAGGTTAAGGAGGGTTAACTAGTGTGCCCGTGTCACACACTCAGGGAGCTTGCATTCAGACTGGGTCCTTTCCTTGCTCCTTTCTTGCTTCCAGAGCTGCAAGGTGTGCTTACAGGGATATGCAACCCCTGGACTTTAAGTGTATGTGCTGTGTATCTGAGGGACTTTTTAAAATGTATTTGGAGCCAAGGTTTGCTCTGCATTTGCCATCAGCAAACTTTGACGTTAGCATTTGTGGTGCGTGTAGTTTGCCCTTGCTTGGTCCTGACTAAGGGACACATTGTCATAATTCCGAGTTGCAGTCTGGTGCTTTGCTACAGATCTTCACCATTTGCAAGTGGTGTCTTTCCTGTGACTCTCACTATGGGTTGAGTTTGTGGTCTCAGAGGCTTCTCAGTTTCTTTCTGTCTTTTCTTCCCTTTCTTTCTTTCTTTTTTGTTGAGGTTTAATTTTATTTTTTATATGTATAGATGTTTTGCTTACATGTATGTCTGTATAACCATGTTCGTTCAGTGTCCACAGAGACCAAAATTTTAAGCTCCCCTTAAAATTAAAGTTACAGATTGTTGTGAGCTGCCATGTGGTGCTGGGAATTGAACCTGGATCTTCTGGAGTAACAGTCAATGCTCTTAACCACTAAGCCATCTCTCCAGCCCTGGTTTCTTTTTCAGTCTATGGTCATAAATGACTTGAGGGCATACTGGGAAGCTGAGGCCTGAAAACTGGCCTTGGACAGTCTAAAATCTAGACCAGTGGTTTTCATGCAGTGACCCTTTAATACAGTTCCTCATGTTGTGGTGACCCCCAACCATAAAATTATTTCATTGCTACTTCATAACTGTAATTTTGCTACTGTTATAAATTATAATGTAAATATCTGATATGCAAGCCCCAAAGAGGTTGTGACCCACAGGTTGAGAATGACTGATCTAGAAACTTGTTTGTCCTACATACTACCTGTAATGAAGTCAGTATGGGTCCTAAGGAAGAGTTGTGACTTTCTGGAGATCCCCCTTAGGGCTTATCCTTTTTTTTTTTTAATGTGTATGAATGTTTCATCTGCATGTATGTCTGTGTACCACATGCATGCCTGGCGCCCATGGAAGCCAGGAGAAGGCATTGGATCCTCTGGAACTTGAATTACAGACAGTTATGATTTGCCATGAAGGTGCTGGGAATTGGACCCAGATCTTCTAGAAGAGCAGTAAGTGCTCTGAACCATGGGCGCATCTCTTCAGCCCCAAGGGGCTTCAAGGTGGAGTCCTGGGGCCCTTTTCCCTGTGAATGAACCAGGGTGATTTGGGGCAGTTTTGTTTGTTAACAATTTTGGACTTTAGAATAAATATCCACTTGAAGAAGTAGTTTTGTGCCAACAAACACAAAAAAGTTGTAAATGGCTGGGCCGAGTGATGCACATCTTTAATCCCAGCCAGTCTGCTCTACAGAGTGAGTGTCAGGAAAGCCAGGGCTGTACAGTGAGACCGTTTCAACCTGCTCTCCCCCTAAAAAAGAGTTTTAAATGTTGACCTTAGACATAAAACAATAACAAACTGTAGCTTGTAGGCCTAGAAACCCTGGGGTATGTGGCTAGTGAGTGTTGTAGCTGGACTGTTGATTTGTGGCATGGGTGACTGACTGGACTGTTGATGTGTGGCATGGGTGACTGACTGGACTGTTGATGTGTGGCATGGGTGACTGGACTGTTGATGTGTGGCATGGGTGACTGACTGGACTGTTGATGTGGCATGGGTGACTGGACTGTTGATGTGTGGCTGGGTGACTGACTGGACTGTTGATGTGTGGCATGGGTGACTCTGAAAACCCTTAGCTGATCTCAACTCTGAACTCTTTTGATCAGACCTTGAGCTGCTTTTACCTCTGCCCATCTCATTTCTATACCAGAATGTCATGAGGACTGGTAAGGGTGTAGTCATGGTTACAAGCTCCTGTCAGTGCCCTCCTGAATGCTCTGTGACACCCACACCCTCCACATCATTCTGGTGTTCTCCATAGGACTCTTGCCACTGAGCAACCTAACATAGCATGCCCCTCTCCACCCCATGCTTCCTCCATCCTCTCTTAGTTGCTAATATCCAGACACTAAGGACTGTATCTTAACTCACTAGACCTTGTCTTGAGGATTTTTTCCCCCAAGTACTACATTTCATATTAGATTGGTAAAGAATAGTTCAAGCCAGGTGGTAATGGCACATGCCTTTAATCCCAGCACTTGGGAGGTAGAGGCTGTCAGATCTCTGAGTTTGAGGTCAGTATAGTCTACAAAGTGAGTTCCAGGACTACATAGAGAAACCCTATCTGGTGGGGAGGGGATAATTCAAAATTAATTTTAATTATAAAATGTAAGCTAAGTCTGGAAGTGTCCAAGCTATAGTGTCTTCCTTCAGAATGATGGGTAATGTTGGGTTCCCTCTGGTCTGGTGGCCACTTCCATGACCTTCCACCTCCTTTATTTCTATGTCAGACCAAAGACTGTGAAAAGTTAGTGGTTTTGGTGTTGTTTCTGTGGGTCTGTATAACTCCTGCCTGGTAGACAGCAGGCAGGGCGTGGACCTCACATTTACTTTTCCTTGTACTGAAAATGATAAAGATGTCTGCTGTGAGTTACAGTCAGTGGGTACTCAGTTTAGATTGCTAAGACACTAATACAGTATAGTAGCTGCTTGCTGGGCCATCTGCAGGACCAAAGGCAGTTCAGGGAGTCTCTGTCCTGTGGCCATGTGCCTGTTTCCTCTGCAGGCCAATCCCAGTGCTGACCTCTACTACACAACCTTCAGTGATGCCCTCTACCTGACCATGTTCAAAGTGCTTCGAGACACTCTGCACCACATGAAAGGTAAGGGTGTTGGGGTGTGGGTGTGAGTACAGGGTGGGGTCCCAGGCCTTTGTCACAATCTGGTACTTGCTTTCTCTTGGTGCCAACTTAGAAATCACACATAAAAGCAGATGTAGCTTATGGGTGTAGTCCTAGCTGCTTGGAAGGTGGGCTGAGCCCGAGAGTTTGAGACCAGTTGAGACAATATAGCAAGATCCCTCTATCTCCAAAAGTAAAAGATCACATGTGAGCAGCATGATCACATGACTGAACTTTAGTGGAAAAAAGGAAATTTTTTTAAAAATCTGTCCCTGATGCTAATACTGCCAATGATGGCTAAAGAGATGGTTTATTTCCTAATATGTTTTTCTGCACACATTGTATCATTGTCCTGTGCATATAGCTTTACATATCATATTGAGACATTTTAGAAAATAAAAGGTTAGTGTTTCATCCCAATTTCTCATGTGTTTTTCCCATTCTATTTCTTCATAACATTAAATGTTCCTCTTATATATGTTTTGGTGACTACATAGATTTCTAAGATATAGATACACTATAATTTACTTAACTATTCCTAATCTAATTAAGAGGGCCCCTGAGAAACAGTTTTATGTGGACCATAGCATTGAAGGTTTGCGTTCCCTCAGGAGTACATTAGGGATGGCGAACCTGGCCTGACATCCTAGAGTCCTCTTGCCTTGGCTGTCTGTTACTGATCTGACCTCTGCCTATCACAGGAGTTCTGGAATTTTCAGGCCCCAAGGATGAGGATTTGGAAAGTCTCTAATCTTTCAACTGAACTAACTCATTGATAATAAATCCCTTTATTGATATTTCGTATATCCGAGTTCTAGTTTTTGATTGCTTAAAAGACAGTACTATGGGCTTAGAGTATAGCTCAGTGTAGAGCACTTGCCTACAGGAATAAGCACCTGGACTGATCCCCAAAACAGAATCAGAATAACCCAAAGCCAAACAAAAGCCTGGGTCTGACTTCTGTGACCGACAAACTGTATGCTTTTGAAGAGCAGTGACAGACTGTTCATGCTCGGCCCTGTGGGCGCTCTCAGAACCACAGCAGCGCCTCAGAGGCCACCTTTGTTTACTTTTGTAAACTGTATACCACCTTTTGAAGAGCGGTGACAGACTGTTCATGCTCGGCCCTGTGGGCGCTAACCACAGCAGCGCCTCAGAGGCCACCTTTGTTTACTTTTGTAAACTGTATACCACCTTTTGAAGGGCGGTGATAGACTGTCCATGCCCGGCCCTGGGGCGCTAACCACAGCAGCGCCTCAAAGACCACCTTTGTTTTCGTGGAGAGGGAACAGCCTTAGCTGTCGGCACCTGCTGCCTGTCTTGTGGTGTGGCTATTTCCGTCTGTGACTACCCACCCCCCCACCCCAAACTCTCTTTCCCACAGACCTCCCCACCTCCTTTGTGAAAGAGATCCATGATTTTGTGTTGGAGCAGTTCAACATGAGCCAAGGGGAGCTCCAGAAGATTCTACATGACGCAGACAGGGTCCACAGTGAGATGAGCCCCCTCAAACTGCGCTGCCAAGCAAATGCTGCCTGTGTGGACCTCATGGTGTGGGCTGTGAAGGACGAGCAGGGTGAGCCCCAAGCTACCTCCCTGTATCCTGTAAGCTCTGGGCCTACCCAAGGATCCCCTATGTGTTTCCCAAAGTGACTTCTAGAATACTTGGCCCAGACATTTGCTGTCCTGTCCTGCAGTGTGAGGCAGTAGACCTGGGAGGAGGGGAAGCCCACGGCTCCAAGCCTGTGCGTTCTCTCTGCTGTTGTTCTGAAGGTTCTTTAGACTTTGCTCTGAGAGGTGCAGGTTCATAGCTGGAGGGTAAGAGTCTGGTCTAGTAGGTGGGGGAGTCTGAGAAACATTCTTGCAGAGTAGAACACTGTGAGACAAGAGGGGTCCCACCACAGGGAAGATAGTGTAGGCTCACATCAGACTCGCGATGTTGCTCTTAGATTTAATACCTGTAACAGATTCCTGTAGGGTTTACTAAGTCCTGTGATTAATCAGTAAGAACATATTTTCTGGGGTTGGGGATTTAGCTCAGTGGTAGGCCCTGGGTTCGGTCCTCATCTCCAAGGGTGAGAAAAAAGACAAAAAAGGAACATTTTCTGAATGTTGGGCTTTGGTGATCATTTGTATCTGCTTCTGATTTTAAATTAAGGTGCAGAAAACCTTTGCATCAAGCTGTCTGAAAAGCTGCAATCCAAGACATCCAGCAAGGTCATCATTGCCCATTTGCCCTTGCTAATCTGCTGCCTACAGGTCAGTTTCCATAGACTCCCATTCACAGGTGTCCTTACTGGGGCTCAGGCTGAAGCTGATTCTCTAGTGTCAAACAAAAGGCAACAAAGTTGTCCTTTAAAGAGTCTGATTAGAGCCTGTGTGAACTGAGGGCAGGCTGCTCCATATAGGACCATGTATTTCTGCAAGAGCTGCTTGCCTTAAAGAGGGCCTGTGGTCCTCCTTGATGTGACACTGCCTCACATGTGATCAAGGCCAGCAGGTGAGCTGTAGACATAGACCACAGGGCCTCGCAGAGAGATGGTCTGGTTATAACACTCAGTTTTGCTTAGCTAAGGCTCCCCTTGATAGAGACCCCATTGAATGCATACCTACCATGCTTAACAACCTACTCTGTACCTTAATTTGTTTACTTAAAAGAAACAGTCTTAGAAATACATGTGCCTTGATTGGTGAAGAATCAGTACCATTTCCTTTTCTTAACTCGTGAGCAGGCAGTCTCTGGGAACTTTGATTTTGGAAGTTTGGGTCTGATATCAGAAGGCTTAAGGCCTTTTGGATGATCCTTTCCAGACAGCATGATGGACTGATGTTGTGTTGCAGGGTCTGGGCCGCCTGTGTGAAAGGTTCCCAGTGGTGGTACACTCGGTGACACCATCTTTGAGAGACTTTCTGGTGATTCCATCCCCAGTGCTGGTGAAGCTCTATAAGTACCACAGTCAGTACCACACAGGTAATCGTTCTTATAGTTGTTTGCTTTTATTCTTTACTCTTTGCTCTTTGAGGGCCTGCCATCCAGCTCCCAAATAAATGCATGGAGACTTACTTTTACTTATGAATGCCCGGCCATAGCTTGGCTTGTTGCTAGCTACCTTTTCTTTTTTCTTTTTTTTATATTTTATTTACTTATTATGTATACAGTACTCTGTCTGCACATCTGCCTGCAGGCCAGAAGAAGGTACCAGATCTCACTACAGACGGTTGTGAGCCACCATGTGGTTGCAGGGAATTGAACTCAGGAACCCTCGAAGAACAGCCAGTGCCCTTAACTGCTAAGCCATCTCTCCAGCCCAGCTTTTCTTAACTTAAATTATCCCATCTACCGTTTGCCTCTGAGCTTTTACCTTTTCCTATTTCTGTATATCTTTTCTTTCCTTCCTATTCCGTGTCTGGCTGTATGGCTGGGTTGCTGGCCCTTGGCATCCTCCTCTCCTCCTTTTCTCTCACTCCTCAATCTTCTTTCCCCAGATTTATTCTCTCTGCCTGCCAGCCCCACCTATCCTTTCTCCTGTCTAGCTATTGGCCATTCAGCTCTTTATTAGACCAATCATGTGTTTTAGGCAGGCAAAGTAACACAGTTTCACAGAATTAAGCAAATGCAACGTAAAAGAACGCAACACCAGGCAGTGGTGGTGCATGCCTTTAATCCCAGCACTCGGGAGGCAGAGCCAGGCGGATCTCTGTGAGTTCAAGGCCAGCCTGGGCTACAGAGTGAGTTCCAGGAAAGATGCCAAAGCTACACAGAGAAACCCTGTCTCAAAACACCAAAAAACAAAGAATGCAACACATCTTTGCATCATTAAACAAATATTCCACAGCATAAACAAATGTAACACATCTTCAACTAATATTCCACAAGTTCTCATTTTCAGCATTCAGGGCTTCTGGATCCTTGAGAGAGGGGGCTGTGTAATTATTTGAGTTCTGACCGTACTTTTCTGGGCCATTCCTCTCCTCTATATCTTTCCTTCTCTCTTTCTCTACAGATCCCCATTCCCTAGGTTTCAGGCCTTTCTCTGCCTCCCACTGGAGACCTCTTGTAATCTTGGCTTTGGTTTTTGTTTTGTTGTTTGGCATTTTCTCTTGAGGAAGTAAGTGGGAGCCCTCCATGCCTCACAGCTGGGCTAGGAGTCTCATGCACACTGCCTTACATGGTCCCCACTGCCTCATAAGAGGATGCAGGCTCAGAGCAGATCTTCTCATGTAATAGTAATTAGTACAGATTGATTAACTAATTAGTTAGTCCAGCCTTCGTGGATGTGAGGCACTAATGTAGTTAATGTCATGCATAGTTACACTGCTATCTTTTCCCTTCAGATGAAGAAACCCAAACATAGCTGTCAGAAGACTCCCCCAGTCCTTAAAGACACTCAAACAGAAGAAAAACAATCCTTGATTTATAATTGTGATGTTTTCTAGCATTGTAACTTTGTTAAGGAATGGTGTAAACGTTTAGGTTTGTGCTTAGGATCTTCCAAGCTTCCGTCACATGCACCACCACCCAAACACACACACACTTTGACCTGCTGTGTGCACACTGCTTGGAGTCCCCAGAACAGGACTATGCCTCACTGAGCATCAAAGCTGCATTCATGTGGATATTTGCCATTCATTTATTTATTTTGTTGTTGTTGCTGTTTGAGACAGGGTCTCTCTGTATAACCCTGGCTGTCCTGGAACTCACTATCTACCCCAGGCTGGCCTTAGATTTACAGAGATCTGCCTGCCTCTGTCTCTGGAGTGCTAGGATTAAAGATGTGTGCCACCATGCCTGACTTTGTCATTTTTTAAAAAATGGTTCATTAAGAAATTGTTGAGCTTACTTTTTAAGCAAGTTTGTAAACTTTATAAGCCACCTGTCCTTTTGATTTAAATATGTTCCATCACCTTTTCTGTTGGTCTCAGATTCTTGCTTCTAAAATGTTTGGTCTGGTCAGTAAGCTAGGCGTGGTGGTGTAGATTGAAGTTTTCCTGTGTCCCACAGCTGCTTGGTCCCAAATAAACACAGACTTATATTAATTACAAACTGTTTGGTCTATGGCTCAAGATTATTGCAAGCTAGCTACATCTTAAATTACCCCATTTCTATTAATCTATGTATCACCACGTGTCTCGTGGCTTTACCTGTGTTCTATTACAGCATCTCCCCTGACTCCACTCTCTTCTCCCTGTATCTCTGCTTGGATTTCCTGTCTAGCTCTAACCTGTCTAGGCCAGAGCAGCTTCTTTATTAACGAATTGGAGAAACATATATTCACAGTGTACAGAAAGACATCCCACAGCACTTCCCTTTTCTGTCTAATCAAAAAGGATGGTTTTAACTTTAACATAGTAAAATTATGTATAACAAAACAGTTATCAAGCAAGAATTACAGTTACAACATCTAGTCTATTTGTATTTGGTAAAATTAGAGAAAATACTCTATCATTCATTCTATATTTATGAGTCTAAAGTTTCATATCAAATTAACCTTTTATCATAACCAAGGAAAACTGTAATTATAACTATCTAGTCTTCAACTATATCAAAGACCCCAGAAGTATATAATATTGCTTGAGTAAACAGGAAGTGCATTGTAAGCAACATCCATAATTCTAGAAATGACAGAGACATCTGGCTGCCTGGACAGTCATCCAAAGTTCCTCTGTAATGTTGGGGCATCCATCTTCGGCCTACAGGCCTATAGTCTCTGGCAGACTTTTCAGAGAAGCAGGAAATTTGAAGGACTGTTCTGCCTAATGGCAAAGTTTGTCAGTGGCTTTCCTCTGTGTCCTGCAGAATGTCTGGCAGTTTCTTCTGCAAAGCAGGAACCTAAAGGACCATCCTGCCTTGTTTTGGCAAGCTGAGTGGTCATTTTCACATGGGTCCTGGATGTCCAGTTTGTACTGCATACTGTCAAGCAGTCCAGGCAAGAGCAGTTTCTTACCCATATGGCTAGCCTTTTCTGTATTGTAAGCAAACTTTGATGCCCATCATCCTCTTTGAAGTAATTGGTGCTGCCGGGTACAGATATGTCTCACTATCCAGAAAAGTCAAAGTTCTTAAAATATTTTAAATGCCTTATTCTGTAGGTCTTTGAAGTGTTTAAAGATTACTTACCTAATTGAAATATGTCTTTGTATATCTAAAAACTTAACTAACGTGACTATAAGTTTGATTATCATAGATGACTAATTATTAATCTATATTTCTTAATTATACATTATAATTTTAAATGAGCTGCATAAACATAATATCTTAAACAAGAGTAGGAATATATATACAGTATAGCAAAACTGACCTTAAATTTGTATTAATAAACCAAAATCCATACCAATGTAAAGTATTTTGAGATTAACAGTTTTTTGGGTGGTTTTTTTTTTTTGGATTAAAGTGGATTTAATAATCTACCATTTTATCCTATTATTTCTGTATCATATCCCCCTTTCTTTTTTTAGAAAGTGATTGACTATGACCAATAATAATTTGTGACTAACCCTAAACAAAGACAAACATCCATAATTTATTTTTGGGAATGTGGGTGTAGTTTTCTAGACTACTTCTTGCTGATTTGGGGCACTGGCAATCTTATAGGGATCCTGAGAAAAATTAGAATTATTGTCTAGTATTGATTGTAGTAGTCTGTGAAGCTGGATTGTCTTAGCCAGCTGCCTTGAAGCTGTTGTGGATGTTGGATCATCTGGGCCATCGCTCCCATTGGAGACCTCTCGGGGTCTTCCTTGATGGAACCATATTAACCTGGAAGGAATCCACAGCTTCTCGTCTTCTGTGGAAAGAAAAGCAGAACCTCTTTTCCAAAGCAACGTATCCTTAGACCCAAATTTTGAAGTCAAGAGACCTTTAAAATATATATGTAGCAGCCCCTACAATCAAATGCCTCTCTGCAGTTGAAAATCCCTAAGACAACACAATAATATACAGTATCCAGACCCTCTGTATTTTCCATCTTTACCTGGCTTTTTTTTTTGTTCTATTTACTTTTTAAGGACTTTGTCTATCCTTTTTCTTTTCTCTCCCAAGCCTATGTATATATATATATTTTTTAAGATTATTTATTTATTATGTGTACAACATTCTGCTTCTATGTATGCCTGCAGGCCAGAAGAGGGCACCAGATCTCATTACAGATGGCTGTAAGCCACCATGTGGTTGCTGGGAATTGAACTCAGGACCTCTGGAACAGTAGGCAGTGCTCTTAACCTCTGAGCCATCTCTCCAGCCCCCTATGTATATTTTTAAACACACTGTAACCCATTTAGAGGTTTTTTTCCATGTGAATATGTTTTATTGTATATCTTTAATCCTTTTCTGACCAGGAGAGTTTTTAAACTGCTAAGCTGTGTGGCTAGGACCCAAGTGGCAGCCTTGGCTGCTGGCTTCACTCCACTCTGCTTTTCTTTTTTTTGTTGTTTTGTTTTTTGTTGTTGTTGTTTTGTTTTTCAAGACAGGGTTTCTCTGTGTAGTTTTGGTGCCTATCCTGGATCTCACTTTGTAGACCAGGCTGGCCTCAAACTCACAGAGATCCGCCTGGCTCTGCCTCCCAAGTGCTGGGATTAAAGGTGTGCGCCACCACCACCCGGTCCACTCTGCTTTTCAACATGGCACAGGTACCAATGAGTCATGCTTACCTCCCCAATTCTAGGAAGCAATATTAAGTAGCATGCCTGTGTTTTTTAAGGCCGTGGCTGTGCTCCCAAACTGTCATACAGCGGCTGAAAGAAGCCTCTTTGTGTCTCTGCCCATGAGAAACTGGGAGTCCTCCATGTTGTCACAGAAGCCAGCTGTGGCCAGGGGACACATCTCTGTACCATGGCCCATAATGAGACCTGGACTAGTAAGCTGTTCTTGATTCTGTTTTAGAACCATTTTTTTTTTAAGCTCTCAGGTTTTATGTGGAAATTCTTGCCAAAGTCTGGGCGCCGATTGTAACCAGAAGCTTGTCTGTGGCCCACTTGGTCCTGCAGCAGCTTATAAAACAATCACTCAGAGGCTCAATATTAATTAAAACTGTTTTGGTCTATGGCTCAGGCTTATTGCTAGCTAGCTATTACATCTTAAATTAACCCATTTCTATTAATCTGTGTATCTCCACGTGTCTCATGGCTTTACCTGTGTTCTGTTACATCTTGCTCCCCTGGCAGCTCACAGCATCTCCCCCAACTCCGCCTCTCTTCTTGTATCTTTGCTTGGATCTCCCGCCTGGCTATAACCTGTCTTGCCATAGGCCAGAGCAGCTTCTTTATTAACCAATGGTAGCCACACATACTTACAGCATACAGAAAGACATCCCACAGCATGGTGGTGCATGCCTTTAAGGAGGCAAGCATGATCTACATAGTGAGTTCCAAGCAGGCCAGTGATACATGGTGAGATCCTGTGGTCTCAAAAAAAAAAAGAAAGAAAGAAAGAAAAAAGAAAAAAGAAAGAAAGCCAGCAGTGAGATGTGGTTGGATGTTTGGGTGCTTGTTTTCACAAGCTAAAGCTCGAGACAAAGGGGATGGAAGTGAATCTGAGTCAGACACCAGTTTGAATTTTCACTTTTAGTTGCTGGCAATGATATAAAAATCAGCGTCACCAATGAGCATTCTGAGTCAACCCTGAATGTCTTGCCGGGTAAGAAGAACCAGCCATCCATGTATGAGCAGCTCCGGGACATCGCCATTGACAACATCTGCAGGTGGGGGCTCTAGCTGAAGAAGCTTTGGGGGAGGGGACAGCAAGTGGGCAGAGGCTTGATGCAAAGGAGTGAGGTAATCCTTTTCATTTACAGCTTGTTTCTGCATATTGTGTATGTATAAAAAGAGTTGTTGTTGTTTTAAAGCTGCCTTTTCTTTGTCAGAAAAATAGAAATGCTTTGTAATATATTAAAAAAGGATTGATCTATTGGCTCATCTTTCAAAGTAACATGTAATTATATTTTTCCTTTATAATATTCAAATAAGTCAGAGGCTTTTTGCTACAGGTCTCTCTTTGGACTGCCAGCTCCCAAATAACGACACACAGACTTTTTACTAATTATGAAAGCTTGGCCTTAGCTTAGGCTTGTTCCCAACTAGCTCTTAAAACTTAAATTGACCTGTTTATATTAATCTACGTTCTGCCACGTGGCTCGTTACCTCTCCTCAGTATAGTGTGCCCCACTTCGTTGGCTGGCTGACAAATCCCCGCCTCTCAGAGTCTTCCCCACCCCCACCCCCACCCTCAGTTCCTCTTTCTCCCCGGAAGTCCTACCTATCCTCTCCTGCCTAGCTATTGGCCATTCAGCTTGTTATTAAACCAATCAGAAGGTGCCTTAGCAGAGACACATCTTCACACAGTGTGATCAAATATCCCGTGACAGTTTTTGCTGTTGTTTTCAATGGGATTCAGTGTCCTTTGCTGTGGAGACTTGCTGCGTGCTCTTTCTCTCCCAGTCCAAAAGTCAAATGCTTTCTAATTGATATGAATGTGTGCGCCTCCCTTTGAATTCTGGCTCCTCATTCTCAGTGTGCCTTAAGAGCCAGACAGGTGGGGCGAGCAGGACACACCCGACACCCGAGAAAGAAGGTTTCATGTTCTCAGGGGCTTTTAAAGGTTCTGTTTTCTTTATAGCATAAGCATCTCTCCTTAATAAAGACCCTTGGTGGGGATCAAGGGTACAGCTTAGTGGCAGGACATGTGCTTTGCGTTTGTAAAGCCCTGGCGTTAATGGGGGGGGGGGGGGGGGCTCAGTACTGATGTTCCTTCAGCTATCTGGAACATCTGTCTTTTGAGTCAGTTGCTATAAATGGTAAAGGAAGTGTGAAATTGAAATTAGCATGGGCACATTATTCTGAAGGAAGCTGATCCATCAGCACAGGCAAAATGATTTAAGTTATTGTTTCTAGAATAGATACTACCAAGTGGGCGAAGTCCGCTCTAATTCCTTAAATCCATGCTATAGAAGGGCTTTTCATTTAGATTTCTGGAGTAGAGAGTTCAGAGCTGCTTTGTAAAATGCTGTACAACTCAGCAAGGAGCAGACCGAGCAGAAAACAAACAAAACCAATCTGTCGTCTTAACACCTGATGTCACTTGGACTTCTTTGCTGCACAGGTGCCTGAAGGCTGGCCTGACTGTGGACCCGGTGATAGTGGAGGCCTTCCTGGCTAGCCTCTCCAACCGGCTCTACATCTCCCAGGAGAGTGACAAGTATGTGTCTGTCATTTGGAAGCACAGATGTGCTTTGCGGGCTCAGTCGCAGTGCATGCCACTGTGTGTCTGTGCCTTTTCCCTGCTCACAGCCTAGCCATGCCTTGGGTCTGCTGAAGGGCCGAGGTCAGTCCTACCCACAAATGTACATTCTGGACCACAGTGCTAGAGGTAGAGTCTGGGTCTCTGTCTCTGAACGTGGTGAGAGAGCACAGCAGTTCCTTCAGAAGAAGCTTCTTCAAGGCCACGGGGAAGTCAAGGCCTAGGCTAGAGTCTCTTGGTTTTGTTTCACCACTGCATGCCTCAGCTTTTTTAACTTTTGGAGGGTTTGGTTTGGTTTTGTATTTTTTTTTTTTTTGATCTTCAGGCAAATTTTATTTGTTAGAGCACAAACAAAATATCACCACAGTTTTCTGTTACCTTTAGTCTTGCTGAAGGAGCTTTACAGCCATTTCATGACTTCGGTCACGAGAGTGTCCTGGCACACCCGGGTATCTTGGATTATTAGGTTCTGTAAACAGTGCACAATAAGGATTAAAGTCGCAGTGGTGTGATGTTTTTGGAGGCTTTTTTGTTTGATTGTTTTTTGGTGGTTTGTTTGTTTGTTTTTAAACAGGGTTTTTTGTGTGGAGTCATGACTGTCCTGGCACTCACTCTGTAGACCAGGCCGGCCTTGAACCCACAGATCAGCCTCCTGAGTGCTCTACCATGCCTGGCTCTCTGAGCTTTTCAAATACCTCTCTTCCTCCCCACCACAGGGATGCTCACTTGATTCCTGACCATACCATCCGTGCCTTGGGACACATCGCAGTGGCTCTGAGGGACACCCCAAAGGTCATGGAGCCAATTCTGCAGATCCTGCAGCAGAAATTCTGCCAGCCTCCCTCGCCCCTCGACGTGCTCATCATCGATCAGCTGGGCTGCCTGGTTATCACTGGAAATGTAAGGAAGAACCCTGCAGTAAGGCCCGAGCTGGAAACCTTTGACTATAAGGAGTGTAAGATTGCACTGCTAATGTGCTTGAAACTGAGCTAAATTCTCACAATGGTCTCAACACTGCATGGTGAGAATAGTGTAACCGTGGTCGCACGGCTCGAGAATAGTGTAACCGTGGTTGCACGGCTCTGAGGGGGTGAGAATAGTGTAACCGTGGTTGCACGGCTCTCAGGAGGTGAAAACAGTGTAACAGTGGTTGCACGGCTCTCAGGAGGTGAGAATAGTGTAACAGTGGTCGCATGGCCCTCAGGAGGTGAGAATAGTGTAACAGTGGTCGCACGGCCCTCAGGAGGTGAGACTAGTGTAACCGTGGTTGCACGGCTCTCAGGAGGTGAAAACAGTGTAACAGTGGTCGCATGGCCCTCAGGAGGTGAGAATAGTGTAACCGTGGTCGCACGGCCCTCAGGAGGTGAGACTAGTGTAACCGTGGTCGCACGGCCCTCAGGAGGTGAGAATAGTGTAACCGTGGTTGCACGGCCCTCAGGAGGTGAGAATAGTGTAACCGTGGTCACACGGCCCTCAGGAGGTGAGAATAGTGTAACAGTGGTTGCACGGCCCTCAGGAGGTGAGAATAGTGTAACAGTGGTCGCACGGCTCTCAGGAGGTGAGAATAGTGTAACTGTGGTTGCACGGCTCTCAGGGGGTGAGAATAGTGTAACAGTGGTTGCACGACTCTCAGGAGGTGAGAATAGTGTAACTGTGGTCGCACGGCTCTGAGGGGGTGAGAATAGTGTAACCGTGGTTGCACGGCTCTGAGAGGGTGAGAATAGTGTAACCGTGGTCGCACGGCTCTCAGGGGGTGAGAATAGTGTAACAGTGGTCGCATGGCCCTCAGGAGGTGAGAATAGTGTAACCGTGGTCGCACGGCTCTTGGGGTGAGAATAGTGTAACCGTGGTCGCACGGCCCTCAGGGGGTGAGAATAGTGTAACCGTGGTCGCACGGCTCTCAGGGGGTGAGAATAGTGTAACAGTGGTTGCACGGCTCTCAGGAGGTGAGAATAGTGTAACAGTGGTTGCACGGCTCTCAGGGGGTGAGAATAGTGTAACAGTGGTTGCACGGCTCTCAGGAGGTGAGAATAGTGTAACAGTGGTTGCACGGCTCTCAGGAGGTGAGAACAGTGTAACAGTGGTTGCATGGCTCTCAGGAGGTGAGAATAGTGTAACAGTGGTTGCACGGCTCTCAGGGGGTGAGAATAGTGTAACAGTGGTTGCACGGCTCTCAGGAGGTGAGAATAGTGTAACAGTGGTTGCACAGCTCTCAGGAGGTGAGAACAGTGTAACAGTGGTTGCATGGCTCTCAGGAGGTGAGAACAGTGTAACAGTGGTTGCATGGCTCTCAGGAGGTGAGAATAGTGTAACCGTGGTTGCACAGCTCTCAGGAAAAGAAGTGTAAACCCGTTTCTTACAATGTAGCTAGCATAAAATTGGGTCTAAATCAAAGCTGTTTCTCTTTTACTTTTGGTTTTGGTTTTCTTATAGTTCTAGAAATGAATCTCCTCAGGCAACACCATGATAATCGCCTATAGTCCCAGCATTTGAGAAGTAGAGACAAAAGAATTAGGAGTTCAAACTCATTTTTTGCTGTATAGAAGACCTTGTCGAGTTGGAAAGATTGTTCGGTGGCTAGAATTGCATACTACCCTTGTAGAAGACCTGAGTTCAGTCCTAAGCTCCCAGTCAGGTGGCTCAGGGCCTCCAAGACTTCAGCTCTGGGAGGCCTGATGCTCACTTCTGCCCTCTGAGGGTACCTGCGTCACGTGCACATACTCCCATGCAGACACCCACATGTATATTAAAAGAAAAAATAGGCCAGGCATGATGTGTACACCTTTAATCCCAGCACTTGGGATTAAATCCAGAGGCAGGAGGGTTTCTGTGAGTTCAAAGGCAGCTTGCTCTATATAGTGAGTTCTAGGCCGGCCAGGGCTTCATCGTGAGACCCTGTATATAAATCAATAGACACAGCGGGCAAAGACGGCTCGGTGGGAAGAGACTTGCTGACAAGCTGCTGATGTGCGTTCAGTCCCTGGAACCTGAGTGGTGGGAGGAGAAAACCAACCCCACAAGTTTTCCTCTGACCTCGTATGCACGCCTGGACACTCAAATGCACACATGCATGAAAAAATATGCCCTGCGTGGTCCTTTCTCCCTGGGTGATGACAGGGGCTCCCGTGTCTGGAGTGGCCCCGGGAATCAAGGCATGGTGACAGTATCTCTTGCTCTCTTCCAGCAATACATCTATCAGGAAGTGTGGAACCTCTTCCAGCAAATCAGTGTGAAGGCCAGTTCAGTTGTGTATTCGGCCACCAAAGACTACAAAGACCATGGCTACAGGTATTCTTCTGTACCTCGCTGCTTTAGATCCTGACAGCATTTAACTCTGTTTGAGGATTTGCGTGTGGGTGTTAGTCTTCTTACTGACGGTATGCTATAAATCAGTGCACATGCAAGGCAGTGTGTGAAAACCCGCACATGGCAGCAGCTCGTTGCTGAACTACACCTATGGCCCTCTGCTCTGCGCCCTTCTCTGCCACATAGGCCCATAATGCACATCTAAGTGACCTGCTTCTTATACATAAGCAACATGCCAGCGACACCTGAAATGTTGCCCTGTGTGTTGCTTTAAATAGCTGTGTAGTACCACATTGTATATTGTGCCAAGACTTTAACCAGGCCCTGGTCTGGATATTAGATAGTTTTCTAGTTTCCATACCAGAAGGGCTACATTGAATAAACAGTGTAATAGCTGTGTAAAAGCTGTGTGAGTATGCTTTTCTGTTTGTCTGTTGTTTGTTTGTTTGTTTGTTTGTTTGTTTTCAAGGCAGGGTTTCTCTGTGTAGCCCTGGCTGTCCTGGAACTCACTCTGTACACCAGGCTGGCCTTGAACTCACAGAGATCCACCTGACTCTGCCTCCTGAGTGCTGGGATTAAAGGCGTGCACCACCACCAGCAGCCTGTGAGTATGCTTTTCTTAGGTTAGATTTTTAAAAGAAGAATTTGGGGGTTGGAGATTTAATGAAAGCAATTGGCCAGCAAGTATAAGGTCCTAGGTTTGGTTCTTAGCACCAAGAAAAAAAAAAACATGGGCGGAGGTAGAGATGCATCGGAATTTGGAGGGCCCAAGAGAACAGACATTTAAATCTTTGAGCATTCTGTATTTGTGCAAAGCCTGGCCAGTTTTCCTTGGCAGACTTGAGAGATGCTTCTTGACTTTACCTAGAATGTCACGAGGAAGAGCCATGTCTCTTCCTGTTTGAAGGATCTCACAAGAGTTTGTCAGATCAGAAGAGGGAGAAGGTAAGAAGAAAGGTCAAAGACGTGAGACAGGTGGAGGGAAGAGAGCCCCTGTGTTGGCATTACTGTTCCTGGTCATCAGGCTCCTCTGTTTTCGATTATTAAATACAAGTTTCCTCTAAGATCCTCCCCATGTCAGTTTAGTGGGCAGCAGTGCAGCTGCCTTGCCTCAGTGAAAACTTATCTGTGCCTCAGTTACTTCCCCTGCCAAAGAGCACATCTACCGTTGTGTGAGTGAAGAGAACTGTACATGTGGATCTGTCGGCAGCCAGACCACCTTGAATGCGCCCTATCTCAGTTGATCCCGGAAGCTAGGCAGGCATGGTCTGGTTAGTTCTTTGGTGGGAGAATGTATATGTGAAAGTTCTTGACTAGTATGAGCTCTTGGCATTGTTACACAGTTGGCCTCCACCAACTACAGTGTAGTAAATGTTGGAACAAAGACGTGTGTCTAATTTTGTCCATGTTCAGATTTCCTCATCAACAGTCTCCAAATAATCAAACATCTTCTAGGCCGGAAGAGGTAATACATACTGTAATACCACCACTTAGGGAGTTGAGGCAAGAGGACTGAGAGTTAAAGGCTAGCCCGAGCCACATAGCAAGTTCCAAACTACCCTGTGCTACATAGTGAAATCTTATCTTTAAAAAAAAAAAACAAACAAAAAGCACTTTTTGTGATATTTACATTGTGTTAAGTACTATGGGTAATTTTGAAATGATTTAAAATATGCAAGAATGTGTGCATAGATAGTTATATGCAAATACTATCCTAGTTCGTTTACTTTTTGTTTTGTTTATTAAGATACAATCTTGCTGTGGTAGCTCAGGCTGGCCTCAAACCCATGATGTTCCTGCCTCCACCATCTGAGTGCTGAGATTACAAGTGAATGATGTTTGCCATTACATCCAGCTACCACACCGTTTTAATGAAAGGATTTTTTTCTGCCCTTGGGAGTTTTGCAGCCAGTTTCTCGTGGGTAGTGAGGAGCAGTTGATCCTCAGTGTTTCCTCACTGCCACTGTTGTGTAACCAGTCTGTAAACAATCTGAGGACTAGATTGGGGTCCCAGCCAGACTGGCCTCTGCCTCCTTCTGTCTGTCCTGGTCTGTGCATGGAGCTGACACTTGGGTCAGGAATCCTTGTCCCTGGGCACCTCCTGCTCTGTCCTGCTCCCTGCTGGCCCCTCTCTGGCCCTTTGGCGGTCTTCTGATTTCTCCCCTCACTTGGTGTATATAGTTCCTACTAATCTCATGCTGCGGTTTCTTCAGCTTCTGACTGAAATTGCCTTTTTTCCCCATAAAGCCTCTTACTGCCATTGAAATGATTTGTCAATCCGAGGATGTAGCTTAGTGTTAGAGCACTTGCCTGGCATGCACAAGGCCTTGAGTTCCAGCCCCTACACACCACGCATGTGCACGTGCACGCGCGCACGCGCGCGCGCGCGCGCACACACACACACACAACCTCCAAAACTTGTCTTCTTACTAGTGGGAACATTTGATCGCTTTTGTTTCCCCTTGTCCTGCCAGGCTTTACCTAGCTGGGAAAGGAGTGTCTTTGGCTGTGACTAGCGTTTGCTAGGGACCAGACTCTGTTCAGTGCTTAACTCCTCCCGCTTATGAAGAGAGAATTATTATCCTTGTTTCACACAGGAAGAAACCAAGACGCAAAGGCTTACATGCCTCAGTTAGTAACATACCGTGGAAGTATCAGAGCTTCTGATTGCAGAGCTGCAGAGGCCTGGCCCACTGCCTCTGGCTGAAGAGGCAGCGTCAGTTTCACTCCCAGGGTTTATGTAGGACATCCATAATCCAGAGACAGGTGGTCCCGGGACTCCTTCCTGTTCACTTCTGCTGATAGTGACATCAGTCCCAGGGTAGTGAGGAGCACTGGTGGGAAGCATTGGGGAGAATCTGGTCATCAAGAGAAATGATGTTTAGGTTCTCTGTGATCTGAAGGAGAAAAACAAAACTCAAGCAGAAAAGCCTAGAACTGAGTAGTTCTGGATGTTCAGTGGGCTTTTAACATTCAGAGGAAAATCAGGGTCCCCCATATCCAGCTCCTTGAACCAGATCCTTGGTCAAGAGGTCCGTAGTCATTTATTCAGCCATTCACTTTCAGGGTCTGTTTGTCATGAAGGTGACATGGAGTTCCTTGTGCATGGTGAGGCAGGCCAGGCCCACTTAGAACCAGTATTCTCCCTCCAGCAGTCCCCAGCCCAGTGAGGGTTCAGCAGTGGGTTTGACTTGGTTCCTTTTTTTTTAGGCACTGTTCCCTAGCAGTGATCAATGCCCTGGCCAACATTGCCGCCAACATTCAGGAAGAGCATCTTGTGGACGAGTTGTTGATGAACCTGCTGGAACTGTTTGTGCAGCTGGGCCTGGAAGGGAAACGAGCCAGTGAGAGGGCTAGTGAGAAGGGCCCCGCCCTGAAGGTAGGAAGAAAGGGTGCTGGGTTTTGAGGCAGTCTCGGTTGAAATATGGTGTTTTCTGTGTTAAATTATTTAATTTTTAAATGTATTCTATTTTTTGTTCTGGGGCCCAAGCCCACCACTGAGTTACACCTGTCACCTGTTAGATGGTTGAAGAACATCTGGAAAAAATAAGGAAAAGGAGAGTGGGTTCTCACTCAGAACGCTGGTGGGTTAGGGAGGAGTGCGGCTTCCTCATGGCTGCATCTGGCTTGTATCAGCCCCGCTGACAACAGCAGCATGGGCTTCTTCCTGGGCCGCTCTCTCCCTGTGTTCTGGGCCTGAACCTATGCTGAGGAGGACCTTACCTGCTCTCACTGGAACATAAGGGGTGCCATCTTTTATCTGCTGTCAGACTGTCCTAGAAAGGCAGGTCCACGTGGACAGACAGAATGCTGCCTTTTAAATGCTCAAATAGATTATTTGGGGGTGTTTAAGACAGGAGGAGACTCTCTTACCACATCATCTCCCCATTAACAGCCAGCTTTCCCCCAGGTTTCCATTTTCATGCTCTCACACTGTTCTCTCCTCTTCCTCTTTCCCGGTCACTGTTCACCCAGTGTGTGCCAAGGACTATTACCAGTCAGGGTCAGCCCACTTACTAGACAGAGTGAGGCCGTCGATACTGTGGGCTTTGCAGGATCCAGACAGCTTCTGTTGCAGCAGCTCAACTCAGCATCTGTGCGCATATGCAAGAGACAGTAATGGTTAGGGTGTGGCTGTTGTTCCAGGTGAGGGTCAAGTAAGTAAGATAGCACCAGTACCCCGACTTGAGAGGCTTTGTAGGAGTGTAGAACAGGGCAGTCAGGCAAGGAGCACTTCAGACTAGGCTGGTCACGAATGCCTTGTGGAGGGAATATCTGAGTTGACATCTCCATGGAATCCTTCCTGTGAAAATCTTGGTCAAGCTGATGCAAAAAAAAAAAAAAAAGAGAGAGAGAGAGAGAGAGAAGAGAAGAAAAGAACCTGTTTAAGGCCTTGTCCATTGGGGCTGGAGAGATGAAGAGATAGTTTAATGGTTAAGAGCACTGGCTGCTCTTCCAGAGGTCCCAGGTTCAATTCCCAGCACCCACATGGCAGCTCACAACTGTCTGTAACTCCAGTTCCAGGGGATCCAACACCCTCACACAAACATACATGCAGGTTAAAACACCAATGCACATGAAATAAAAATAAATAAATAAATAAATAAAAGACCTTGTCCATAATTCAGCCTTGTTCTTCTGACCAATTTATCAAGACTCCCAGGATGGTGACTTTCTCAGTTCTCAGGAGAAACTAAGTGTCAGGCTGGTGGGAGAGGAGAGCTGGTGATGCACTGGACACTTGAGGAGGTGTGTTGATGTTTCAGGAACCTTCTTTCCCACAGGAAGTGGGCTCCGGGCCCCACTGACCTACTGGGACCTGTGGTCTCTCCTGTTTGCTTCCCCTTGCCACACTTTCTCATAGAGTCTCAAGACTCCTGGAATGTAATGCTTTCACAGGCTAGAGGAGCAGCGCCAGAATTCCACCTTCTCTTAAGTTCTTTATAGAGCAGTTACTGTTGGCCAGGTATGTACTGACATAGGGCCTTCTTGGGTAAGGGGAGCCTGCAGAAGCGAGAGGAAGATGCCGGCTCCTAACTATCTGTAACTGCCAGATGTGATGGCACATGCCTTCAATCCCAGCCTCAGGAGGTAGAGTGGATCACTATTAGTTCAAGACTGGTCTAATCTTCATAGCAAGTTCTAGGCCAGTCAGGGCTACACAGTGAGACCCTGTCTCCAAAAAAAAAAAAGTTAATCTAAGACCCATGGAGGGGGGTTCCATTTCATTGTGCAGCCCTGAGGCTTTGGGTTCTCCAGTTTAGAGCAAAGAGGACCACTGCTCACCTGCTATGGCCCAGGAAAACCAGAGTGGGATTCTGCACCTCCCCAAGTGACCATGTGGCTTTGGCAAGATGCTCCGATCTTCGGTGAATCTTGCCAGAAGTTAATGCAAGAGAAGCATTCAGAACAGTTCCTGGTCAGAGTGGGTCCTCGGCACCCATATCTGCCATCACTATTGTAAATACAGATTCTAAGTGCATTCTTCTAGTTTGACGTCATTGTCTGCCAAGTCCAGTGTGGCCTGGTCCTGGAACCTGACTGGACCAACGAGGGAGTAAAGCAGGACACATCATGCAGACAGGCTGAGATGAGGTGGGCTGTGCTGCCCAGTGGCGCGCCTCCTACGCAGCACCCAGAACCTGTGTTTATGGTGTACAGAGCAGCGGAGGTCTCTGTAGGGCCATCGCGGGCTGCAGTCTTCAGGAGGAGGAAGCTGCTGTGGCAAGTCAGTTGTCACAGTGAACAGTTGTCACACTGTCACCATTTGCACCAAGACTAGAGAGAGGCTTTGATCCCTCTCAGCCTTACCCAGGGGAACAACACACGTTCACTCAGGGCTCCCGCAGCTCCCCACAAGTGTTTGTTACAGTTTAGCCATATTTGGGGCCCTATCTAGAAAACTTAACCATTTAATTATTAAATTTTCTGGGATTTCCTAACTTATTGAAAAGATACAGAAACTTACTAAGTAAAAAACCATAATCCCTCTACTTAGGTGAAATCATTCATAATACTTTGGCATATTTTCTCTGCATGTATATATTACCTACCTATAATTGAATCAGAGGGTACTTGTAAACCCTGATTTGTTTTCATTTAACATTTCTGTCAACACTCTTCCAAGGTAACTAAACTTTTTTCAGAAAGTTGTTTTCTTAATGACTGTGTCACAATTCTGTAGTTGCCACTATTTATACAATCATTAACTAATGGTCTGTGTTTGACATTTAAGTTGTCTCTGCCCACCCCCATTATAACTATCCTAGTAGGGTACTCTTGCAGCGTGTACAAACTCCAGGGTCAGTCCTCGGCACCACGTGCACAAAGTTGAGTTATGCGGTATGGGACTAGGGTTCATAGTCTAAATGACTAGCACAGAAAAGGTGCGAGAACCCAATAGTGCACAGGTGGGCGTCTAGACTCCTGTGTGTGTGTCCCATTGTTCTTCTTCGATTAGGGAATCCTAGTCTGTACAATACTGTTGAGGTTTTGTTTGTTTGTTTGTAAAAGAAATGTTTTTGCCATTTTTCTAGGCTTCCAGCAGTGCGGGGAATTTGGGGGTGCTCATTCCTGTAATTGCTGTGGTGAGTATTCACTTGTCAAATGATTTAAGTTCCAGCTACTCATGTTTGAGCAAATTCCTTAAAAAATGTTTTCTAAAATCTCAGTAATTCAGCCAGGCAGAATGGCTCACACCTTTAATCCCAGGAGGCAGAGGCAGATTGATCTTTGTGAGTTTGAGGCCAGCCTGGTCTACAGAGCAAGATCCAGGACAGCCAGGGCTATGTATCAACAAACAAACAACAAAAACAAATAAATGAATGAATGAAATCCCAGTAACTCTGTAGATACAGTTGTTTCAGTCACCACCACCAACTCTGGGTGACAACCCACAGGGACAACTCTTCCTCTGGCAAGACTTCCTCTGAGGTCTGGCAGGGAAGTTCCTCTTGCATGGCGCCGAGGTCTGGCCCTGCTCACACTGTGCATCATGCCCTGGATTGGTGTCCTCCACCGCTGCATTGCCTCCTTCCTTCGGCTTTCTCTCGTATAACTTCTTGTTCTCCTGCAGACAGTGGGGCTGCAGCCCTGTCACTTCTGGAAACCTGGGGTACAGTGGGTGCAGGGCCTGCTTCCTGATGCAGCACAGCTGTGCTGGAGAGCCAATAGATATATAAAGTAATAGAGATAAGGTCTCATTGTGTAGCCCTGGCTGTCCTAGAACTCACTCTGTAGAAGAAGCTGTCCTGGAACTCACAGAGATCCGCCTGCCTCTGTCTCCTGAGTGCTGGGATTAAAGATGTAGGTCACCACACTTAGTTTCTGCAAATAACTTCTGTGAAGGTTTTTCCCCACTCTTGGTCATTCCCAGCAGCAGTCCTGAGCGACACAGTCACATCCCTCTCTTGCCTCTCTAGTTCTCACCTCACCCCGTGCCATAGTGCAGGTCTTGAAAGTTTTGTACATCAGCAGAGTCCACCTAGCTGAGCACTGGGGGTGCTAAGGACAAGAGAGTTGGACAGGCAAGTGGAGTCCTCTGTGTGTGGGAGGGCAGGGAGAGGGAGGGAGGGAGGGAAGGAGGGAGGGAGGGAGGGAGGGAAGGAGGGAGGGAGGGAGGGAGGGAGAGAGGGAGAGGGAGAGAGAGAGAGAGAGAGAGAGAGAGAGAGACTTGCTGTGTAGCCAGGAGTAGTGCAGAACTCCGTGTACCCCAGGCTGACCTTGAACTTGGCAGTCATCCTGCCTCCACCTTTCTCTGCCTTCCACATACTCAGATTGCAGGCATACAACACCATATCAGATTTACCTCTCCTCATCTTAGTGAGATGGTTTGTATACTCCTCTTGAGTGTTCTTCAAACCTTGGGACTTCTAGGCAGGTTATTTTTATTGCTCTTTAATAGTAAAAATGCATACATTTTGTGTAGTATCCCACATACTATTGGCCATCTTTTTGCCTAGGCACTCATTTTCTGACGTGTGCCTCCTGTGAGTTTATGTTGATGCCGAGTGAATGCTGTGTACTAGGACATTTTGTCCTCCTGAGGATGTTTGAGGAACAGTGAATGTTCCTCCTGAGGACCTTAATACCTGGGGCCTTGCCATCCCTGGTTCTCACTGCTCTTACACATTTCCACAGGGACGGAGAGATACTCAGTGGTTAAGAGCACTTGTTACTCTTCCAGAGGACCTGGGTTTGATTCCTAACACCACATGGAGGCTCACAACCATCTGTAACTCCAGTTAGTTCTAAGAGAGCTGACAACCTCTTCTGACCTCTATGGCACTAGGCACACACATGGTGCAAAAATCTATATGTAGGCAAAACACCCATACATATTTAAAACAAAAACAAAAGAACTCAGATTTTCAGGATTGTAAGATCCTTTCTATAATGGTATTTTCTCCTATGGACTGTTTTTTAAAACAAATTCTTCCACTTTGCATTAATGTCATCCAATATACGATTATGTTTTGGAGTGTCTGTGTGGACTGAAGGCTTACTTAATAATAGAGCTTAGCTAGTACATGCGAGGCTGTGTGTCGGGTTGCAGCAGCAGAAGCTGAGCTTCGCCTCTGTAAGTGTGCTCATATGTAAGCCTTCTGTTTGGCCTAGAGAGAAAGGTGAGGGGCATGAAACCCCGGTAGGCGCTTTCTCAGCCTGTTGGAAAGGAGTCAGCAAGGCTCATGGAAAAGCATAGGTAGAGTAGATGCTTGAGACAGCACTCCATCCCGAGCTTCGAAGGCTTTGAACATCCTATGACCCATATTCTTGGGATCTTGCTCTCCTCCACTCCCAGCAAAAACAGAGAGGAGATGGGGTTGGTTTGTATGTTGTTGTTTTTTAAGACAGGGTTTCACTGTGTAGCCCTAGCTGTCCTGGAACTCTCTCTGTGGACCAGGCTGGCCTTGAACTCACAGAGATCCGCCTGGCTCTGCCTCCTGGGTGCTGGGATTAAAGGCGTGCGCCACTGCCACCCAGCAACACTGAGTTGTTTTTTAATGGTTGGAAAACATTTCCTTTTTTTTTTTTTTTTTTTTTTTTTTTTTTTTTTTTTTTGAGAGAGAGAGAGAGAGAGAGAGAGAGAGAGAGAGAGGTGTCTCACTACATACTACATACCTTATTTATTTGGTAACAGCCCAATCTCAAACTCATGGAGACCCACCTGCCTATCTCCTGAGTAATGGGGTTAAAGGTGTGTACCACCATGCCTGGCCCAATACAGGTTTTTGTTGTTGTTGTTGTTGTTGTTTTGTTGTTGTTTTGTTTTATGTGTAAGGGCATTTTGCCTGCGTGTATGCCTGTGCACCACAGGAATTACTGGTGCCCACAGAGGCCAGGTCCCCTGGAACTGAAGTTACAGGCTATTGTGAGCTGCCAAGTGTGTGTAGGGAATCAACTCTAGAAGACCAGTCAGTGCTCTTAACTGCCAACCCATCTCTAGCCCTCCATTCAGTTTTTTGTGGTGGTGCACACCCCGCACTTAGGAGGCAGTCTGGTCTACAGAGAGTGTCCCAGGACATCCAGGGCTACACAGTGAGATCCTGTCTCAAAATATAAAGTAGTAAGAGTAACTGTAGGTTAGCATACAAGATAATGGCTTTGACCACGGCACCTTCATGTGTGTGTCATGTGCTCTTCTCTTCGTCGCCTTCGCCCTGTTGGCCTCTCCTCCTGTGAGCTTTCAAGTCTGTCTAGTAATGCTCATCTAGAGTGTAATCAGTTCATTCAAGAAATCTTCAAAGGACGTTTTGCTCTTTGAGGGTAGCAATGATGAGTGAAGTTTCTTGGGAGCACCCAGATTTCAGGGTCATAAAGGCCAAGGTTGAACTTGTAGTTGTTTGTGTTTGTGGGGTTCTGAGTGTCTGAGGCTCTCTCTGTACAGGGTCAGTACAGGCATTACTGTGATGAAGGACATCTCAGAACAAACACTCCTAAATACCCCCAACCTTTGTACTTTGTATGAGTAGAATGAATATTATCTTGTTTGTTTTTTTGTTTTTCGAGACAGGGTTTCTCTGTGTAGCCCTGCCTCTGCTTCCCAAATGCTGGGATTAAAGGCATGCGCCACCGCCGCCCAGTCGAGTACTATCCTTTTTTTTTTTTTTTTTTTTTTTTTTTTGGTTTTTCAAGACAGAGTTTCTCTGTGTAGCTTTGGAGCCTGCCCTGGAACTTGCTCTGTAGACCAGGCTGGCTTTGAACTCACAGAGATCTGCCTGGCTCTGCCTCCCAAGTGCTGGGATTAAAGACATGAGTACTATCATTTTTAATTGGGGTTAAGAAAAAGATTTTGATGTAGATTTAAGCATGGTGTTGAAAGAGGAGACGGGGACATTGCCAGGCAGCCAGGCTCACTCTTAACTGCAAAAGAACAGTTATACACACCCCAGCGTGGGTGTGGACTTCCCAGGAGTATTGTATTTTTAACAAAAGTTAATGGTTATATGATGGGGGAGGAAACAAATATTTGATTTAATTGCTCAATGGAGAGCCAAAAGGGCCATGGGTTTTTGCATTTGCTTCTTAGTGACCTCGTGTACCTTCTGAGAGATTGCTTTCCAAAGGTGGTGTGGGGCTGTTGTTTGTTGTGTGGGTTTTAATATTTAGTCTTTTGTACTATTTGTCGTTGTTGTTTGTTCATTTCTTTTTCAAAGAGAAAAGAGTTTTGGACTTTTAGTGATTCAAAAGGGCTGGTGGATTTGGAGCCAAAAGCTTGGCTCTTGCTCCTAATGCATCTGTCAACACCCAGTAACCTCTGGAAACTGGCGCGCTGGAGCTGCTGTGAAGCTGGGTCATGTGATTGTGGGACTCCTTCCTGCTTAGTTAGGGGATCCCTATCTTCCGACTTTGCAAACTTATTTCTTCATTGCTTTGCTGCTGTTGAGCCCCACTTAAGGCGTCTGACACTTAGACACCTGGTCTACTCAGTTAGAACATGGTGGCTGATTGAGATGTCCCACTGAGAGCAAGTTCATCTTCACCCCAGGTGGTTTCATGGACTTAGACCAGTTATATCCTTTTCTAGATCAGGGACACTTTTGCAAGCTTTATACTTCCGTTCCACAGAAGTACATCTTTGAGCCAGGTGGTGGTGGTGGTGCACACCTTTAATCCCAGCACTCGGGAGGCTGAGGCAGGCGGATCTCTGTGAGTTTGAGGCCACCCTGGTCTACAAAGCGAGTTCCAGGACAGACTCCAAAGTTACCACGGAGAAACCCTGTCTCAAAAAAACAAAAAAAAACAAAAAAAAAGAAAGAAAGGAAGAAAGAAAGAAAGAAAAGGAAAAAAAAGAAGGAAAGAAATACATCTTTGTTCACAATGTGTCTCATGAAAAAACTGTCCAGGGCCTCTAAGTTAGGAGCTCCTTGGCAAAGTGCTTTCTTAGATTAGAACAAGAAGTGCTTAACCCTGGTCTAGACCTTGTCCAGGTATTACCTCACAACAGCCCTGCGAGACCACTGCTGCTTTTATTTCCATTTTACAGATAAGTATAGTGAGGTATAAAACCTGCTCAACATCTCATAGCTACTAGGCATCGGATTTGAGTCCAGGAAGCTTGGCCCGGAGCCTGTACTGTGAGTTAATCCTCTACTGCTTTGAGAAATGGTAGCTAGTCTCTTTAAGAGGGTCCCAGGGATTCCAAGTAGATGTAAGTAAGTAGGGATCATGGAGACGAGAGGGGCCTGCCCTGTGCAGGAGTCTGGAGCAGCCTAGGCTGCTGTGGCTGGGCTGACAAAGGGCTGAGGACGGGGCAGGGGAGGTCTTTGTTTAGAGACAGGACTTTACCTTCTAGTCCAGGCTCTAACTTTTAGGCTCAACTAATCCTAACCTCAGCCTCTGAAATAACTGGGATTACAGGGACATATCCATCCAGCTTTTTAGGACACAAGTTTGAGATGACTGCATTTAGAAATGTAAGGAGCAGGCTGGAGAGACGGCTCAGAGGTTAAGAGCACTGGCTGTTCTTCCAGAGGTTCTGAGTTCAATTCCCAGCAACCACATGGTGGCTCACAACCATCTGTAATGAGATCTGGTGCCCTCTTCTGGCCGGCAGGCGGAACACTGTATATATAATAAAAATAAATAAATCTTAGAAATGTAAGGAGCAAGAAAAATTACCAACAAACACCAGAAAAGAACAGTGTTAAAACAAATTGAAGGAAGAAAGTGACGGGCCATCATTACTCAGGCTTTCTAAGAAGTGGAAATGATGTAATGGGGAGATTCTCCTCAGTCCTTTACTGTCTTTTCTCAATAGAGTGCTGGTGCAGATAGAAGACAGTTAGCGAGGAGTGTGGGCCCTGGAGCCTACCTACCTGGGGTCTAGGCCTTCTGTCAGTTGCCCTTACTTCCTCAGCTGTCAAGAGGAGGTGACGAGTGTGACCTCCAAAGCCAGCAGCATCATGCATAGAGCAGTGTCCGTGTGCTGCGTTCTCTGCACTGGAGATAGCGTGCGTTCTCACTGTTCCCATTACTGCCATTGCTCCAAGTGGTCGGAGTCCGTGTGCTGCGTTCTCTGCACTGGAGATAGCGTGCGTTCTCACTGTTCCCATTACTGCCATTGCTCCAAGTGGTCGGAGTCATCTGTGACTGAAACTCCCACAAGACCCTCAAGTCCAGCAAGCCTGGCCTTGGTCCCCAGCCCCACCTTGCAGCTGTATTTTGTGCATGTTTTAGAACCCTTCCAGCTCTTGCATTGTTGGGAAATAAAACTTCTTACAGTGAGTTAGCCTGTATGCACAGAGCTTGTGGCTGCTGCTCCTATTACAGTCTCCCCACTAAAGGCACATTTTGACCCATGCCTTCTGAGCAGCCTTTGGAGCCTTGTGAATGATCCCAAACTGTATTCGTTGGATGTTGCCAACTTTATCAGACTAGACCTCCTACAGGGCCACGTCTGAGAGATGGAAGTTAAAGCGTGCAGCTCACAAAAGACTGAGTTTCTGGCTCATGACACTAGAGCACTTGTCTCAGGAATTCCATCACCTCAGACTGGTACCCAGGACTCACACCTCGTCTTTATCCTGAGTCTGCCTTGTTTAATGTGTTAGTCACTGCACAGCACTTGAGTGACTTCCTGTCATCTTTTCTTTCTTAAGGGTGTTTTTCAGCTTGCCCTTTGTTATTTGAGCTGAAAAAAAAAAATAGAATTATGCTGGGTGTTGTGGCACATGCCTTTAGGGATCCCAGCACTCAGGAGTCAGAAGTAGGCAGAACTCTGAGTTCAAGGCCAGCTTGGTCTACCTAGCAACTTCCAGTCTAACCAAAGCTACATAGTGAAACCCCTTTTTTAAAAAAAAAGAGAATTATAACAGATACACAGTAAATATAGTTGTTTATTTATCTCTAGACTAGGATCTGTAGCCTTGTGTACACACTTAGGTAACCCGTGAGGCAGCAGGAGAGGAGAAGATGGTCCCAGCATCTCAGGTGTGTTGAGGTTACTTTTCCACTGGCGGGAACTGTGCTGCTTGGGCATCCTCCCTGGGAGGGGGAAGCCTGAACAGCCTTCAGATGGGGACTGTTTGAGAAAAAGCCTTGAATAATAAAGCTGATGAGGCTACCTGCAGAGAGAGGATCACATACACTCCGGTGGTTAGCTCTTAGGGGCACAGGAGTAGGGGCTGAGGCAATCTGTATGTTGCCAGGACATTCTGGGGAATGGCTGACACTAGAGTTAGTACGTTAACTTCTGTGGTCTTGTGGCCTTGTTTACTGTGCCAGCTTCTTAGTCCTTGGTAACTTTTTCTCCTATATGGGCCTTAAATTCAGATATTATCATAAACCACGTAAGTTATCATATCAAAATATCTCTGTCCTCTTTGTTAGACCGAGAACAGAATTACAGAGTGTCCCCAAACTACAGCAGGTGCCCAGACTGCCACCGTTAAGACCTGGTGGGGTTGGCCACTCTCCCCATGAAGAGCAGGCAGCTGGTTCGGTGCTCATACACTAGAAACAGGAAAGGTCGGTCAACCGTGAAGCGGACTTGGGTAGACAGCGGCATGAACCCCACCGTGGTCACAGCTGCGGCTTGTGTACCCTCTTCATCCACCGTGATGGTGCTTCGGTGCTTAAACTGTTTAAAGCAGAAAGAGAAGGTGGCAGTTGTGTTGGCTACCATGGGGCGGGAGGGGGGAGGGGGGAGCACCTGGTTAAGACTCATCATCAGAGGAAAGTTCCAGAGACCTTACATAAGACAAAAGTCACACCTAGTCAAAATGGCCCTTAAATGACCTTTGACCACTTGGTGGCTGTGATTAGCGTCTCTGTCATATCTCATACACTCACTTTTAAACACTAGAACTACATTCACTGTTGACCATGTCCATAGTCTGAGAGGCCTTGGGAGCCAAAATAGCCACCCAACCCCGTATCCTTAAAACTGGTCCCAGGCCCACCAGGAGGCTGGGAAGAGGCAGCAGCAGTGCAAGGCAGGATCTGGGGACCAACACACAAAGGGAGCCATTACCAGGTCAATAGTGATCCATTGCTCTGAGATGCCTGACATGGTGCCGTTTTTGTTGAACAGCTTTGTGATTCCCATGGACTTGAGGACCTCCACCAGGTTGTAGTTCTTCTCAAGCTTAAATTTGGGCAGAAGTACCTCTCGAGTTCTAGTTGGAGAAGAAGGGAGCCAATTTTATGGATACAAATGACAAAACAGTTACATTTCCCCTGCTAAATTTACACGGTCTGCAGTGGGTTGCATTTACCGTGGAGCTGACATTTAAAATGTATGTATTGGCACTGTCGGTTGAGGGTTTTGGAAAAGCCATCCACTGTAAGTCCAGTCACAGCCCTTATATCAATGAGTTTCATCAGCCAGAGTCCAGGTGCAGGGAAGAGTGCATCTGCACATGTACAGACTCTTTGTTCTTGTCATTCTGTAAGCCGTGTAGTAAAACAACTATTCCCCAAGTATTCAGTGTTTGACTTACGGTCTGTGGGGGAATGTGCATAGGATAGACATAAGTGTTAGGCTGCTTTATACACAAGGAACAGGAAGGCCTTGGATCTGACTAGAGCATGAAGGGAAGGACCAAGGGAGGGAAAAAGGAAAGATGCTAAACAGAGCCAACCAGGCAAACTCGGAACCAGCTAGAAGCTGGCCAGGCTCCTCATGTTGGGAGTCCACAGGGAAGAGGAGGGTGAGGGGATGGGAGTGAGTGCTGGACTAGGAGAGAACTCAGGGTTGATTTGGCCTCACTGACTCCAGCACCGATGAGGGGATGATACAGGAATTAAGTACAGAAGGGATATTTTTGAACAAATCCACAGGCCTTAATACCATCATACCTGGGAAATCCACCTTCCTCTAAAAATCTGCTTCTGAGGTTTCATATTTAGGGTTTTTATTTTATTTTTATTATACTTATTTATGTATTTTATGCATGCATGCATATTGCCCAGGGTATGTGGTATGTGTACAGAGGTCAGATAAAGGACGACTTTCAGGAGTCTTCTCTCCTCCACCACGTGGGTGCCGGGGATTGAACTCAGGTACATAGGCTTGGCAGAAGCACGGTACCTGTTGAGCCATCTTGCTGGCCTGTGTTTTGTGTTTTTGGAAACAGGGTCTCACTCTTCCTAGACTGACCCTGTACTCAGGATTTCCTGCCTCAGTTTCCCCAGTGCTAGGACTACGGTGTGCACTACTACACCCAGCAGTACCTTCAGTTTTGTTGCATTTTTTTGTATTTCTTGTCCAACAGATTTCACCTCTCATTATGAGCCTAACCAGTAATTATCTAGTGACACAGAAATATAACCCATTTCTCTACTCTCCCTGCTGTGGTCCAATAGTAACTTCAGCAAATATTTAACATCAACAGTTTCAACTATAAATAATAATCGAGGAAAATCACGAGAGACAAGTCTTCAGTGAGTTAAAAAAAAGAACTTGGGGTTTCCTGGCAGGGAAGGAGAGCTATCTTTCTGGGAGCCTCTTCTATTCTAGGCACTGGGAGTAGGGGAGCTGGGGATGGGAACAGTCAGCCCACCTGTTCTATTTATTCTCACCTTGAGTCCTGATAAGTAACATAATTAGTCTCACCTTGGGGTCGATTGAACGGGGCTAAGAGCCACAAAGTGTGGTAGAGGAAGTAGATGGAGGTTATTCCTAAGATGGCTGAAGCTACCTGTCCCTGCCTTCTGAAGGCTTTGTGGAGGGGATGGCTTGCTCATCAGTGCTCCCGCCGAACAAGAAATCCAGGCTGAAATAAACAAGTGTGGCCTATGTGGCAATTCTTGGGTTCTTTTGCACACGTCCCCCTTTTTAAAAAACAAACAAAAACTGGTGGAACTGAGTCAGATGGCTCACACCTATCCTGGCCCTTGTCAGGCTGACGAGGGAGGAGGGTCACTATCTGCACTACATAATGAGTTCCAGGCCAGTCTGGGCTACAGAGTGAGACCCTGACTCGGGAGGGAGGAAGGGGCAGATATCAGCCATGGCTTCAGTACTGTTAGATACCCCAGCCCAAGAACGAGAAGAAGCGATGTCCTGAGGTACCTGTTCGTCATGCTTTTTTGCCATCTCTCTACTACCTGGGGCGTCAGCTGCGCCTCGAGAGTCTTCATTCCCGACAGCTTGCGTGGGATCACAATTAACATGCTGATGCCCCCTACATACTCCAGCTGCAGAATGTCACAGTCCAGTTCCTGGTCACTTGCTGCAAGGAAATTCCCTTTAGTCTGCATCATGGAGACTTTAACTACCTCTCGCTCATTGAGCCGGAAGTTGTGGTTGTGTGTCATTTCTACTGGGAATTTATTCACCCAAGTTCCTGTAAAGTCAAAAGAAGCAGGCAGTTGATAGAAAGTCCTTTAGAATGTGACCTTTGCTTTTGAACATCTGCCCTTGGAGGGCTCTCTAGGACTAGTTCCCAGGGTCTTAACAAGAGAAATGTAAAAGACCACACGGCATTATGGATTAGATTCTGACACTTCATATTTGTCCCTGACAGATACCTAATTTGCCTGGGCCTCTGTCTAATTATTTGTAAAGCAAGTAACCCTTTGAACCTTCACACTATGGTTCTCTAGCATTTGGCAGGACACATATCTGATATAGTGGTATCCTCGGAACCTTCCATGTTGGTTGGGTATAGAGCTATTATTCAGGAATAAATCTTAGCTCTAAGATACTCATTATAATAATGTTGGTAACTAGTTGCCAACAGGCCACATGCCTGTTGCACCTTTCTTGTATTATCTCATGGTCAGCTCCTAGAAGCTATATGAAATAGATGCTTTTAATTTTCATCCATACTTTTTGGATAAAGTAACAGAGACACGATGAAGTAAGGTAACTTGTTCAAGGTTTCCATCAGGTACCTAGAGCAGCTGAGATGAGAAGAGCGGGGACCTTTGGAGGATGGTTAAACACCAGACAGCTCTGGCCTCCTCGTGGCTGCAGCTCAGCTGCCGCCCCTAAGTCAGCCACACCCAGAGTTTCTAAACCAGACAATTTGCTGTAGTGTGGGGACTGTCTGTGCTCTGTGAGGCTTTAACAGCATTCTTAGGCCCTCCCAGCTTGACACCAGCTTAAGCTGTAATAGTTGCTAGTGCCTACAGACATCTGCTTCAGACGCTTTGGAAATCCCTGCTCTTCCAGCAATGATGGGAAGAGGCTCTAACAAAGCAGTTATAACTCATAGAGTTAAGTTAGTAACAGAGATTTGGGAATTAGAAACTAAAATTATACTTAAAAAATTTTCTAACCTTTAAGGTACATCCTTCTCAGCCAGACGATGGTGGCACATGCCTTTAATTCCAGCACTCCAGAGGCAGAGGCAAGCAGATTTCTGTGAGTTCAAGGCCAGCCTGGTCTACATAGTGAGTTACAGGACAGCCAGAGCTACATAGTGAGATCCTGTCTCAGAAAACAAATGAACAAGAAGATGCCCCCTTCTGATTCCCAGCACTGAGTCCAGTCAGTGTTCCAACACAGTAGGGAAAGGCACTCTGACACCTCAGTGTAACGTGGGTTACTGCATTCAAGAGACAGTATGAGCATGTCTAGTCTGTTCTATGTTCCCTCCTGCTCCAGTGCTGACAGAATAGCCTCTTGGTTCAGAATTTCAAGTATGACTAATGTAGAGGCTGTGGGCAACCAGCAAACTGTGAACACTGAGGGCTTTGGTGGTACTCCACCAGCCTGTTCTGAAGCCATTCCCAAGCATAGCCTGTTGCTTATGAAAGTAAATGTTACCTGCAATATCACACATACTTCTTGTCATATTGAACTATATTATATACGCTTCTTCGGGTTCATGTGCTCACTGTTTACAGCACAGTCTCTTCAGTTCTCTGCATAGCAAGCTCTAGACTAGCCAAGGCTACATAGGGGAACCCTGTCTCAAAAAGCAAGAAGTACCCTGAGAAGTTGTGTTTCTAACAGTCACTGTAGCTGTACAGTTTCCAGAAGAACTTCTTTAGCTTTTTGTCCACATTTCTACTCACTGATAATTGGGAAGATAAATGAAATCTTAATCCACACTGGCCAAACACTTAAAAAAAAAGGAGCTTATATTATTTCTTCCAATTAATAAACCATAAGAGGGCCAGGCAGTGGTGGTGCATGCCTTTAATCCCAGCAAGTAGATCTCTGTGAGTTTGAGGCCAGCCTGATCTACAGAGTGAGATCCAGGACAGGCACCAAAACTATACAGAGAAACCCTGTCTTGAAAAAATAAAAACAAAAACAAAAAAAATGGAGGTAGCTTAGAGAGATCCATCCTGAACACTAGTCTTTACTGTTGGGGCATCTTTTTTGTGTATTGGGGGGGGGGCGGGGGTTGGATTTTTAAGACAGGGTTTCTCTGTGTGGCTCTGGCTATCCTGGAACTCACTTTGTAGACCAGGCTGGTCTCAAACTCACAGAGATCCGCCTCTGCTTCCTGATTGCTGGGATTAAAGGTGTGAGCTACTACCGCCCAGCTCCCTTAGGGCATCTTGCCTCTATGCTTTGGTGAATTTGTCTGTAAAACAAGGATCCTGATAACTCTGCACCGTGATACCTACCACATGGAAATCCAGTGAGTGTAAAATGATAGGTTTAGTAGCTACCACCTCATCGTGTTCTTCCATGTCCCGGAGTCGACCTAGTGTCTTATTTTCCTTCATAAATTACAGCTACAATACAGCTCTTAGCATTGTCTTTTTGTATACCAGACAGCTGCATTGTGAGTTTCCTTTGAAACCAATTCTTACCTTTGAAGTAGATGCAGTTCAGGATCATCATCTGAGTAGCAGGGTCTATATTTTCCAGAGCTTCTTTTATGAGGCCCTTGGTGAGCTTCAAAATGCGGTTGTTTGCCTTCGATATGAAGGCAGGATCTGAGAAGTCACCTACCTGGGCCTCAGCAAAGTAAAACTCCCTCATATCAGCTTTGAAGTCCTCCTGGATGGGAAACTGCTTCTGAATATAAAGGTTGTTAACTGACTGAAGCGTGTACCCAAAGTTCCTCCTGAATAGGCGATGGGTCAACTTTCGAAAGAGATTATGAATGGTGGTAATCTCATATTTGCTGCTAGCATTGACAAAGTCTTTAAAGTGTAGAACTGAGTGTACTTCCTCATGGGTCTCTCCTCTCAAGCCTAAGGAAATCATCCCCATGGCAGTAGAAATGCCAACAGGTGCTAGGAAGATGTTATCAGAAGTGGGGGCCTGGTCCTTCAGGACTCGGTAAAGGTTGAAGGCAAACTTTGCATTGAGGATATTAAGACGCTGGATCCGGCTCTTGCCTTGGAAAAGCTGCAGGATGTTCCCAGCGCTTGACTCTGCGTCTATCGGGGAAACTGCATCAATGATGTAAATGTAGTCGTCATCTTCACCGAATAGCTTCTCCAAGTCCAGATAGTCCTCCTCCTCCTCCCCCTCTGGAATCCAGTCATTGGTGACTGTGTTTTCTTTGTGGAAGTTAGCAGGCAGGAAGGACATGCTCAAGTTTTCATTAGCTGGCTGCTCAGCAAGGCCATTGCTCCCGACACACACAGACATGAGGACAGGAAGAAGAAGAGGGTGGAAGGGATGCTTCATGTTTGCAGAGCTAAAGCTGGTACAGAAACAGACACCAGTGAGAGGCAGCCTGGCTCCATCCTGCTGAAACATCCAGACAATGGGTTCTCCATATTCTAGGGGATAGGCCCTAAGGACAAAGGCTGGCAGCAGCTATTTCCAAGCGTGGGTAGTTTTGAGTGTCCTGGCACTCTAAGGCTGAAATGGCAGGAGTATTTCAAGGTGGGCATCCACACAGCTAGTCCCTAATTGTCTACAGGCTTAACAAGTACAAATACTTAGACAGGAGCCAGGAACTCTTATTTGATCTAGACTGGCAACAGATCTTCTAAACACAGAAAGAGGCCTGTTACAGCACCAGCTCTTACACCAGCTTAGGATGCCAAACTTGAAGAGAATCTGATAAGAAATAAACATACAGCTAGTGTTAGTGTTCTGTGTGTTTCATACATCTCCTGGGATCTGTGAGCCCCTAGACCAGTGGTTCTCAACCTTCCTAATGCTGCAACCCTTTAATAGAGTTCCTCAGGTTGTGGTGACCCAACCATAACATTATTTCATTGATACTTCATAACTGTAATTTTGCTATTGCTATGAATCATAAATATCTGATATGCAGAATCTCTAATATGCAACCTCAAGGGGATTTGCAACCTACAGGTTGAGAACCATTGCCCTAGATAATTTTTTTTCTTCTTTAAATTTTTTTTAGATTGTTTTTGTATTTATTTATTTATTTGTATGGGTGGACAGGTTTGCCATGTTACATGCGTGGAGGTCATTGGACAACTTGTAAGAGTCACTCCTTCCACCATATGGGTCCCAGGGATTGAACTCAGGTAGTCAACTTTGGCAACAGGCACCTTTACCTGATGAACCATCTCATCAGCCCAATTTTTTTTATTATTTGTGTGTGTCTACACACACACACACACACACACACACACACACACACACACACACGCATGCTACAGTCAGATGTTTGGGTGGAGATAGTTCTCTCCTTCCACCTTTATGTGAGTTCTGGAAACCAAGATGGTAGCCATGCTTGTACAACAAGCACCTTTACCTCCTGAGCTGACCTGAGAATCCCTTTTTTTTTTTTTTTTTTTGGTTGTTTTTTGTTTGTTTGTTTGTTTTTGTTTTTCAAGACAGGGTTTCTCCGTGTAGCTTTGGAGCCTTTCCTGGAACTCACTCTGTAGACCAGGCTGGCCTCAGACTCAACAGAGATCCACCTGCCTCTGCCTCCTGAGTGCTGGGATTAAAGGTGTGCTCCACCACTGCCTGGTGAGAATCCCTTCTTTAATGGAGTGAGAAAGAGGGAACTTGGGAGATTCTTAGAGTTTCTTTTTCATTTATTCACTAAACACCATCATCTGTCTCCAGGAAACATATCTGGCACTAAAGGCGCTAGGTTTTCCTACTGAAGGACTCATAGGACAGACAGGAAGTGAATTCAACGTGTTTTCAAAACAGTACTGTCCAGTGTGGGGCGGGAAAGGAGGGTAAGGCTGTACCTCTTAGGGTGAGAGTAGAGGAACCCAGAAAGTTAAAGAGGTTTCGTAAGACGTAAGCTTGAGTGAGTACCTGAGACAGGAGAGGAGTTTCCAGTGGAAGGAGTGAGCCCTACCTGTAAGCCCAGACCACTGCTCAGCTGGGAGGAGGAGGTCTTCTGAACGTACACGAGCCAGACTTCTAGATGGCTGTGCTCTGTGCAGTCATTTGGGGTTAATCTGTTTAAGATTTGGAACCTAGCAAGACTCCCTTAGGACCTACTGAAGGAGTGTGGCTGGGGGTCTGTGTCTCCTGGCACTCTCAGAGGCTAGTGGGTTATGTGACTTGCTGTAGGAGAACTTCGCTGTCAGAAGAAAGAAATCTTTCTACTTCCTGCTTCCAATCTCACTGTGCAGACAGGGTCTGTGGGGGGTCAGAGGCTCACCCTTTATAAAGGTCTGAAGACAATTAGGAACTAGCTGTGTGGATGCCCACCTTGAAATACTTCTGCCATTTCAGCCTATCATGAGATGTAGCCTTCCTTCGCTGCTACTGAGAGATGGCAGTGGTTTGAGTTAGGGATGTAGCTAAATATTAACTACTCTCACACACACTGCATGGGACCAGGGCTCAGTCCCTAGCACCAAAATGTAGGGACTGATGGATGGTAGGTAATGACAACTAGATATGAATGACTAGACTTGAGCTGGTTAAGCCCCCAGCTCCCTGATGTCAAGTGTTCTGCCTTGCTTGCCTTAGAGTGCCAGGACACTCAAAACTACCCACGCTTGGGAATAGCTGCTGCCAGCCTTTGTCCTTAGGGCCTATCCCCTAGAATGTGGTTAAAATTAGCATTTCCAACATTTTTTGTCATAACTGAGGAACTTTTTAAAAAGGCATTGTGTATCTCAGGCTAGCCGAAAAACCTGTTTAGCCAAGGGTGACCTTCAATTTCTGATCCTTTTGCCTCTGCCTCCTTAGTTACAGGCCTGTACCACCATACCTATACTGTATAGTGCTGGGGATGAACAGGGCTTGGCAATGCTAGTCCAACACTCTACCAACTGAACAGCATCTCAGCTCACTGAGAGACTTCTGAATTGCTTATTTTGGAGAAAGAGTCACATGGTTTCTGACTTCGAATATGTCTGTTGTCTTTTCCGACCCTCTTCAGCATTTTGCTGAGATTGGGGGCCATGTGGTCTTCCCATGTGGAGTAATTTCTAGAAATGGTTCTAATGTATGTAGCTGCAAGTAGAACTGGACCAGTTTCATTGATGTTACAATTAAAGAAAAGAACGGGGCTGGAGAGGTGGCTCAGCGGTGTATTTCCTGCTTTTCATAGGAACAAGAGGTTCAGGTCCCAGCCCTGGAGTCGGGTGATTCACACCCATCTCTACCTCCAGCTCCAAGGAATTTTGACATCCTCTGGGCATCTGCACACATGTGGCACACACAAGTGCTTATACACAGACAAATGCAAACACACACACACACACACACACACACACACACACACACACACAAATCTTGATGCCACAAACAGAAGCAACTTAATGGAAGTGTTTTTGTATGATCACACTTAGAAGTCTCCTCAGCTAACACAGTAATTAGTAATAATAATGTTAAAGAACAAAAGAGAAGCCAACTTCAACTCACGCGGCTCAGGAGACAAGGCTGAGCCGCACAGTAGATCTTCATCCTCTCCTGGCACTCAGAGGATTCTTGGAAGCCGGTTTGGTTTGGTTTAGGGGGGTTAAACATCATATACCCTGTTCCTGCATTGCATGTTCAAAAGCTGTAAGCCATAAATTCCATTATTCTCTTACTAGAGAAAGGAGAAAATGTAAAGGTATCTTTAATGCATTAAAAAATTGGAGCTCTAGCCGGGCGGTGGTGGCGCACGCCTTTAATCCCAGCACTCGGGAGGCAGATCAGGTGGATCTCTGTGAGTTTGAGGCCAACCTGGTCTACAGAGTGAGATCCAGGACAGGCTCCAAAACTACACAGAGAAACCCTGTCTCGGAAAAAAAAAGGAAAAAAAAAAAAAAAAAAAAACCCCGAACGAAAAATTAGAGCTCTAACAGGTAAATCTTTCTATTTTTCTGGTCATCTTCTTAAGGCATTTTAAAATACCTCTAAGTTGTATATATATTCAAGTTGCTATCTTTAAATTGAAGTACTATAATTTTAAGATAAATCATCAAAACTTTGTTTTCATGGGAACATCATCTAGCATGTTCTTATGGGTTGCATAGAGTAGAATTGGCCTTTTTGGTCATGTGTCATAGAGAACACCCTCTCCTGCCTTGATGTCTCTAGATTGATCCAGACCAGAGCAGGAAGGGAGAGAAGTAGTTGCCAGTAATATGGAAACTTTTTTTTGGGGGGGGGGGGGCACGGGGTTCGAGACAGGGTTTCTCTGTGTAACAGCTCTGGCTGTCCTGGAACTTGCTCTGTAGACCAGGCTGGCCTTGAACTCACAGAGATTCATCTGCCTCTGCCTCCCAAGTGCTGGAAACCTTTTTATGTTGAAATAACTTCAAACTTACAGAACAGTGGAGCAGCTGATGTGCCTCTTTTACTGTCATTGGATTTTACATTTCTGTGTGTGCGGGTGTGTGGAGTGTGTGTGTGTTTGTGGTGTGGGGAGTGTGTGTGCACTGTGTGTGTGTTTGTGGTGGGGGGGTGTGTGGACTGTGTGTGTGTTTGTGGTGTGGGGTGTGTGGACTGTGTGTGTTTGTGGTGTGGTGTGTGTGTGTGGACTGTGTGTGTGTTTGTGGTGTGGGGTGTGTGTGGACTGTGTGTGTTTGTGGTGGGGGGTGGTGTGGGGGAGATGTGGGGGGGAGGTTGTGGGGGGGTATGTGGTAGAGGGTGTGGGATATGTGTGTGTGTTTGTAGTAGGGGGTGTGTGTGAACTGTGTATTTGTGGTGGGGGTAGTGTGGGGGAGTTGTGGTGTGGGGGAGGTTGTGGAGGGGGTAGTATGTGGTAGAGGGTGTGGGGTATGTGTGTGTTTGTGGTGTGTGTGAGGGGTGTGTGGGTGGGGGCGATGGTATGTGGTGTGTGTGCCTGTATATATATCAAATATGTACAAATATTTTCAATATATGTACATATATATGTACAAATATTTTCTAAGCCTTTTGAGGTTAGATCTCTTACATTCCTCTAACCTTTAATAATAATGCTTGGGGAAAACCTCCTAAGAACAAGGTTATTCTCAGACATTAGACAGTTATCTAATTTGAAAAGAAAATTTTTTTTGCCCTTAGTGATAGGTACACAGGGGCTACAAGCCCATCCTCTGGTCTCAGCCCCTCCAGTGCTGGATTTCCAGCTAAAGTATCAAAGATTCAATACTCTTGTCTCTTCTAACTCCAGTCCTGTCAGCTGTCTGCTAGTGCAGCTGGTAGAGTTGTATACTGGACTTAAAGGAATAGCATTTTCTTTTTTCTCATTTTGTACTTCAATAAAGGAACCAATTGCCTACCTCAAAACATTAAGAACAAAAACTTATAATTGACAAAAAATGTTAGAAACCAAACTTACCTGTGTGCCTCTGAGCAGTGGCGTTACAGAGATGAAATCAGAAAGGGCCACCAGCAGGGTTTCAGTGTGAACTTTGGTGCTGGGCTGTTTGCACCTTCCAAAGCAAACATGTCCCAATTCAAATGCCACTCAACTAGCTTTGTCAGCAGAAAACCTTTCAACTATGTCTTTGATCACGGCATGGTGACAAGCTGCTTCCAAACTACAGATCCTCTGTTGCTGAGGTTTTGGATGGTACTGTCAGCGTGTCTGCAGCTGAAGCTAAGCATGTCTGAGGCACTCTTCAGTGTATCTGGGAGCAAGGTTGCTTCAGGGGTACAATACCCTGTGGCCTCCACAGGTACATGCATGCACATGGTGCATTTAAACTAATGCAGGTCCATACATAAATATAAATAAATCTTTTGAAATGACTCTTAAAGCTTTTCTTTTTTCTTTTTCTTTTTTTTTTCTTTTTTTTTTTTTTTTTTTTTTTTGGTTTTTCAAGACAGGGCTTCTCTGTGTAGTTTTGGTGCTTGTCCTGGATCTCGCTCTATAGACCAGACTGGCCTCGAACTCACAGAGATCCCCCTGGCTCTGCCTCCCAAGTGCTGGGATCAAAGGCGTGCACCACCGCCGCCTGGCTTCTTTTATTTTTTAAAAAAATATTTTTTGTATGTGTGAGTGTTTTGCCTGTGTATCACATGCATGCAGTGTCCATGGAGACCAGAAGAGGGCATCAGATTTCCTCTGGACTGGAGTTACTGACATGTGCTGCCAGATAGGTGCTGGAAATCAAGTCCAGCTCCTTTGGAAGAGCAGCAAGTGCTCCTAACTGCAGAACTCTCTCCAGCCCCTAAAGCTTTAGTTTAGAGAGTGGGAAGAGGATGTCTCAGTGAGCAGCACAATCTCCTCCAGCCTGAGCCTCCAGTTTCAGGCTCTGGAACTGGCTCACACATCTGTAATCCCAGCACTCCTGTGGAGGTGGGAAACAGGGAGAGTAGAAGCACCCGAAAGTGGTCCAACCATTTTTGCATTTGTCTGTCGTGACTCTAGACTCCTTGATCTGTCTCTCCCACCTGTCCTAGGATTTTGATTTCTTTTTAAGCATAAGCAGGTCTTCTACCTAGTAGCCTTTGCCTGTCCTGTGTTAGGGGCCCTTCTCTGGGATGTCCCAGCTTCTCCCCATCTTTCTTGAAGAATGGAGTATTGCTCTGCCCTAACCTGCCATGATGCCTTGTCTTTATCTTAGGACATATCAAAGAACTGCTGCTTCCTTTCCTGAAGCTGCCCCCATCTTCCCTTCCTAGCACTCGAGCATCCTAGCTGAGAGGATAACAGTGAGCAGGAGCAGTGAGGGGACAGGGATGATAGCCCAGCCCTTAGGAGGGAGCCAGGGAGCAGTGAGGGGATAGGGATAGCCCAGCCCTTAGGAGGGAGCCAGGGAGCAGTGAGGGGACAGGGATAGCCCAGCCCTTAGGAGGGAGCCAGGGAGCAGTGAGGGGATAGGGATAGCCCAGCCCTTAGGAGGGAGCCAGGGAGCAGTGAGGGGACAGGGATAGCCCAGCCCTTAGGAGGGAGCCAGGGAGCAGTGAGGGGATAGGGATAGCCCAGCCCTTAGGAGGGAGCCAGGGAGCAGTGAGGGGACAGGGATAGCCCAGCCCTTAGGAGGGAGCCAGGGAGCAGTGAGGGGACAGGGATGATAGCCCAGCCCTTAGGAGGGAGCCAGGGAGCAGTGAGGGGATAGGGATAGCCCAGCCCTTAGGAGGGAGCCAGGGAGCAGTGAGGGGATAGGGATAGCCCAGCCCTTAGGAGGGAGCCAGGGAGCAGTGAGGGGATAGGGATAGCCCAGCCCTTAGGAGGGAGCCAGGGAGCAGTGAGGGGATAGGGATAGCCCAGCCCTTAGGAGGGAGCCAGGGAGCAGTGAGGGGATAGGGATAGCCCAGCCCTTAGGAGGGAGCCAGGGAGCAGTGAGGGGACAGGGATAGCCCAGCCCTTAGGAGGGAGCCAGGGAGCAGTGAGGGGACAGGGATAGCCCAGCCCTTAGGAGGGAGCCAGGGAGCAGTGAGGGGACAGGGATGATAGCCCAGCCCTTAGGAGGGAGCCAGGGAGCAGTGAGGGGATAGGGATAGCCCAGCCCTTAGGAGGGAGCCAGGGAGCAGTGAGGGGACAGGGATGATAGCCCAGCCCTTAGGAGGGAGCCAGGGAGGTGCAGGGTGAAGAGAGGATCCCAAACCACAGAAGGTTTAACTACTTTCTCTTGCCTGTCAAAACTGTGTTGCACTTCTCTGCCACTTAAAGGTTGGTTGGTTGGTTGGTTGGTTGGTTGGTTGGTTGGTTGGTTGGTTGGTTTGAAGACAGTGTTTTTCTGTGTAGCTCTGGCTGGTCCAGAACTCACTGTGTAGACCAGGCTGGCCTCAAACTCACAGAGATCCACCTGTCACCAGACCCTCTTAGCAACATTCACCTTGAAGTCTGCTGTCCCCTTTGCCCCCCCACCTCACAGCCACTTCAGCCTACCACCCTTGTCCCCCCCCACCTCACAGCCACCTCACCCTACCACCCTTGTCCCCCCCCCACCTCACAGCCACTTCACCCTACCACCCTTGTCGTCTGTCCATCCCCCCCCACCTCACAGCCACTTCAGCCTACCACCCTTGTCGTCTGTCCATCCCCCCCCACCTCACAGCCACCTCAGCCTACCACCCTTGTCCCCCCAACCTCACAGCCACCTCAGCCTACCACCCTTGTCGTCCGTGCCCCCCCACCCTTGGCCACTGGTCAGACTGGAAGCACTTTGTCACTTGTCCTTGGTGGCTGGTGATGTAGCAGCTTGGCCTCCTGCGCTGCACTCCTCCATCCACTACTGCACCCTGTCTCCTTTCCACCTCCAAGTCTGCCCAGACCAACTCTCCCCAGGCCACAGTACCCTGGTAGTTCTAAAGGGGAGGCCA